>NW_021940750.1:6836515-7024767 GCF_001715985.3 Manacus vitellinus
GCGGCGGATCCTGCCGAAGGGCTGCTTGTGCCGAAATGAATTGGGGCCCGATCCCGCTGCTGCTGCTAAACTCGGGGAGGACAGGATGAGGCCATTTATAATTAGCTCCCTTCTCCTCTCCTCGCCCCTGGGGGGTGTGAGAGGAGGAAACAATAGACATCAAGTGCTGGGTTCGCTTTTCTCGGTGTGCCTTTTAAAGTACTAAGGCTATGTGGAGGACGCAGAATTGGTACTGGCTGTCTGACACCATCTGCAATTTTGTTGACAACTTGTTTAATAAAACATTTTATAATTTTCACTTATTCTTTAAAGTTGCTGATCGGGAAACAATACACATGTGGATAAATTATGCATGGGATAAATTAGGACAAAAGCAGTAGGACACATAATAAAGGAGGGATGCAATGCACAGTGTTTTATCCTCATGTGTCCTTCCTGACAATGAACGGGAGCTGAATGACATTTGCATTTCCTCTGTCTGCGTTTTGATTGTATCTCAGAACCCACAAACGCCCCCTACAGAAACGGCCACACAAAGGTTTTGCTCCGAGATGGGGGACAATGTAGAGACTGAGAAATCCCAGCTCAGGTATCAAGCAGCTCCTTGTGTGTGCTTGTGCGTTTAAGAGTGTCCAATATTCAGTTTGTCTCTGGCACTGGGACACATATGTGGCCTTGTTCACGCTAGACTAGTCTCTCTGGATAATGTATTCCAGTGTACCTGTGCATCTGTGGGAATGCATTTCATAGAATAGCTCCGTACCTGGAGTCCCTTATTAATGATTGGCTTCTTCTTACACTCAACTTGCCACTTTCTCTGTCCAGCGCTCTCTTCTCACTTTCTGGTTCTCTTTTGGTGCTTTCATTCCCATGCTCTTCTCTCCTTCACTTCCTCTGGTGATCCAATCAACCTGACATGACTGCCTGTTATTTCTGCCATTTATTACCTTGTTGTTTACCAACATGGTGCTACAGGCAAAAATATCTAAGTTTATCACATCTGCAAGGTAAAGGTGGCAGGTGTTTGGAGAAACACAGTCTTCATCTGTAGAAGTGGCAGTATTCTGACAGCTTTGATGGGACAGCAGTGGATTTGAAGTGCCGAGTTTGCTGGGTTGTTTTTTTTTCCTACTAGTTTGTGTACCTATCTCCAAGCTTTTTCTCTCCACCTTCTTCTCCTTTGGATATCTTAATATGACAACATTTGAGTGGTACAGTAGAAGAAAAAAATACATTTAAAAAGTACTCTGAATTACTTCAAATGTCAGTCAGAAATCTCAATGGACTTTGCAAACATTAATTAATTAAACCTCTCAACACCCCTGTGAAGAAAGGATTATTGCCTTTGTTTTATGGATGGCTAATCTAGGACGAAGTGGTTCAGCAACTTTCTAAGAGATCAAGTCTAGAAAGTAGCCCTTCAACTTCCAGTTTTAGCATCTAGTCCCATTTCCTCCTTCTCTGCCATATTAGAGATGTGCATATGGTACCATAATGAATTTAATATAATTAAGACTTTGTAATTCACAAAGTCTTGTCTAGGAGCTGGTTTCCCCTCACCCTTATCTGTCTTTACTCCCACAGCTGACTTTTATTTCAGGCTGTCAATTAAACATACTAAATGGAACATATGTTAGGCTGTTGCCATTTCAGCATGTGAGATCCCTCATGCTGTATAGTGCTGTGCCTGGACGCTCACCAAAGGGGCTGCTGCCTTGCAGTAGTTTGGCAGTTTAGCAGTGCCAGTGCTTTTCCTTTTGCTCAGGACAGCCTCTGGGACAAAAGGGGCTAACTTAGGCTCAACTGTTAGGCCAGCTCACTTGCATGCTGACTGCATTGTTGGATAACTTTGATGTGCTTGGGGACACTTATTTTCTGCCAGGTGTTTGTGGACCAGATCATCACAGATTTGTGTGCACAGTGCTAGAGCTGACATCATAAACCCTAGCAGGCCTGTTCTGTCTCTGCATTCCCACTGCAAATACACAGCAGCAGTCAGTTTTCCAATTCCAGTATTCTCAGATAAAATTGTCTTGACAGCCAGCTTCGACCCCTGGGCTGCCAACATGGCCTTCCTTGTGATGATGAATTCTGTGGCATGAGACAGCTGTGAAGAAGTAGTCTATGTTCAGATCCCTGTTTCACATTGGCAAGAGACCAGTGTGGGCCTTGGGTTCTTGTATGGCAAGAGTATTTATTAGTGATTACTCTGGCTTGAACTCAGGCTAGGAACTCAACTGGAAGGTTCCGTATCCCATTACATGTGCCTGAAACAGCCCTATGTCCTGATTAGGTGGTGGTGAAGACTGATTTTTTTTTTCTTTTTTTTTTGGATGTTGCATAAGCACCTGATTGCTGATTTTTTAATATTAAAGTGAAAGTGTAATGTGTAAGGTGGAAGCAATAAAATAGACAAGTAGGTTGCTAGTTCAGTGTTTACAAGTGATGTGGAGGTGATTTTAACATGGATTTGCAGAAGGGAATTTTCTTCTGCTTGACAGAACAGGGTTTGTTGGTCACATTAAATCACGTACAAAACCTCTACAGCACTTCCAGTGTGGCTCTGATGTTACTTAAAAACATAAATGAACCCTAGTGTGACACATTTCAAATCAAAATTGTTGTCCATATGAAAACTGTATTTTCTACATCTCAGCATCAGCTTTTAGCAAAAACAGGGCATGAATGTTACTATATTTACACAGGGGAACATAAGAATAAAACCAAAGTCATTGGAGGGCCAAAAACCCAAGTTAAGAAGACCGGAGGATACACTGGCTTGAATATGAGAGGCTCTGATAAATGTTATGTTACTAGTTTCAGTCTTATATCTGGTTCCACCAGTTGCTTATGCGTGATTAGTTGTTGCAGTGCTTTTGTAATTTTGTTTTGTTGGTCTTCCAGCCTTTCAGTCTGTCTAGCTGTGTGAATGGATGGAGGTTGTATCTCAAAACTGCCACTGAATAAAAAGTTTTAAAAGCATATTATTTGTGGTGTGTGAAAGCAATATTGAGTTATCTGGGTTGTGCTACAGAGGCCCAAAGGTATGATTTTTTGGAGGGCGTAATAATTTCAAGGTAAACACATGTCCAATGGGCTAGATGCATGATACCCATTAGATAGCATTCACAGTGTCCAAGTGGGAATAGTTTACACAGACCATGCAGAAGTCAGGTACACAGAGCAAAATGGAGATCTGTCTTCTGTCTGAGTCATGGTGAAGGTAATGTGGCTTATCCTTTGTGGAGCTTAATGAAAATTGATTTCTTCCTCTGCTTTCCTAAAACTGGAAGCGTGATATTTGGAGGTTGCTCTCAAGAGCAGACTTTGTCCATCTTGTATATATGTCTTCTGCAGCTTACAACAGTTGGCTGTACCTCTGCTGTCCTGAAATGAGGCATTCCAATGCCCCAACTGGCTGTGAATAAACCTTCTTTTAGGATTGTAATTTGCTGAGTCTGGAGTTTTCTCACTCTGTCTTTCATGTCAGAGCTGAATTTCTTTGCTCAGTAGATCAATTTTACAATCTTGGTATTTATTCTGGGCTCATCGCTGTTGTCTGTATGTGATGTTGCCTTGAGCAAGAACCATCCCTGTATTGTTTATCCCTGAGGACTTGTAGGAGTGGAATGAATCTGTTCCGGGAGTTGATGTTTTTTTCCCTTGGAGAGACCAACCTCTGATCTGAGGTTTCCCTGTCTGGGGTGACATACTCCCATGTGCAGATGAGCAGCACCAAGGCAACATTGCTTAAGGCCTGTTCTGAGGGCTTCATTAGGACTGTACTTCTGGCTTTGCCTGACAGTTTTACCTGGGATGCAGAGACTGAGGTGTGTTAATTGCTTCCTTAGTTCAGGTCTCAGTTTTAGCAGTGGTTTGAAAGTTAACTCGTCAACACAATCTAAAAGGAATCATACTTTTAGAATACCTTTCTTTTTAAAATAAAAATTTTCAGATGGAAGTGCTTCTTTCATTTCTTTAAAAACTTCTCTACAATTTGTGGAACAAACTCAAATATGCTGGACTACTGCATAAGAAGCAGAAAGTGGTTTTCCTTTCTTATTTCATAAGAAAGAACTGCATAGTTTATTTTTACTGTCTAAACTGAGCGACATGTAACACAAATATCATAAGTGAGTGCTTGAATACTGACTATTTAAAATCCTTATTTACCTTTAATAGTCTAAATTATTAGAAGCATAATACTTTTTTTTAATTGTTAGATATGGTTTATTTCCCAGCAGGGCATATTTTAACCACAGATTCCCAGCAGATGTCTCAGAGAAGAATAATGCAGTGTCTCAATGGCTGCTGGCAAATATCCTTCTCACACCCCCATCCCCTCCAGTATGGAAATAGCAGAACTGTGTCAGCATGTGTCTCAGTTTTCAGGTTACCTGCCTGCAACGGGTGCGGTCAGAGAGTTACAATTCCAGCCGCATGGACAATTTTACTGGCACTCCAGCACTGTCTGAGGGGAGGCTTCACAGGGAGCCAGTGGAGCAGCAAGAGCAGAGCAGGGACGGGTACTGATGAGTGTGCACTAGGTGGCTGTGATCAGCAGCGTGTGCTTGCCAAATCCTGATTCATTAATTTCGTGTTCTGCTGAGCTGTAGCCGGGAGAGAGTCCCCTGCTCAGGTGTTGATGGGGACACTGACTACATCAATGTTTTTCTAGTAAGAAAGGCTCAAAGTGATACTTAATGTCACAGTCTGTTGTGACAGAACTGATCCAACCTGAGGATCTTCTCTCAATTCATACAATGCAGAGGGTTCTATCAGTCTGAAAACTCTCTACTTGCTTTCTGATAATTTTTATAAATCAATATAAAATGCCAGCTCTAACACATATGAAATCTTAGTATGCAAAAGAAAGGAACTCTATGTAACATGGTTTCTACCCTTTCTTTTTTGTCAGATTCCCATTTGTGATGTGAGATACAAAGCCTTGGTTAAGACATTGTGTTAAATTCTCTACAAACACATGGCTTGATGCTTCCTGCCTTTTAATTCTCAAATATCTAAATAGGTTGGACGGTGCAAGGAAAATCAGGTGCAGAGCAGTGGAATAAGGCCATGCCCTGAGTTGGTTAATTCCAGCCTGCCCTACCGCATCATCTGGCAGGGCTGATGTGATCTGATCAGATGCGGGCATGCTACTTCTGCCAAAACACAGAGTACAGTGCTTATGCTGCTTTTATGCTTTGAGTTGGCTTCATGATAGCCACGGGAAGATAGATTATGGCTGTTGGAACAAAACTTTCTCTTGAAAATGTTTTGGGTGCTTTTCACGTTTTGGAAGAGTAAGTGAACACCAATTCAGTGCTTTATGTCATGTGGCTATGAAATTTTTTGTCTAGTTCTAGGAACTTTGCAGTTTCTGGTGTTCCTATGGATCCACAGCCTAACATGGCTAGTCACAGAGTTGGAAGAAAAATCAAAATGGCTGGAATTATAGCCCAGACAGTTCACTATCCAGTGAACAGTGCTATAGGGAAACTTATCATGGAGATAAAAAGTTAGTACTATTTCTTCAAGGGAAAATAATGCCCATATTTTCATTCAGTTTCCATTTTTAAGGTAATCATGGATTTGTAACTGTTCAAGTATTTTGGTCTCAGTATTGTTTCCTGAGAGACTGTGTTTAGCTAATGATGGGGACAAATATATTTTATGTTTATGATTACTTTAAAACCTGTGCAATCTGAATAAGAAATAATGGAAACAGTGGTTCAGAAAGCTGTTTTACTGCTAAACTCCTTTGGTGTGCATCATGTTTCAAACTGTTGTTTAGAAAATATGGTTAGAAAAATCACTAGCCGGTGTCCAATATCAGAAATTATACCATGAACCCATTTTTATCTACAAGCTTACCTTCATGGCTTTTGCCTTTTTTTTTTTTTTTTAAACTACTAAAGGGTGTGTTGAAGACTGTAAGTTCTTGTGTTTTCTATGGATTCTTTATCCTCAAAGTTTCCAGTTCATTAGCATATATCTATTGATGTGAAATATGGATTAAATCAGGATCATAATTTTAATTCACAGGTTAGTACCTTTTATAGCTGGGTTAGGTTAAGAGACATGTGATATGTGACGGGTGAGGGTTGGTGATGGGAAGACTTCACAGTGAACTCTTTCTCCACTCGTACGGAGAAACCATCTCAGTTGCCGCATTGAGATACGTCTACTGCTTTGTCATATCTGACTGACCCTTTCATTTTTAGGATCTGCTTCTCAAAAAAGGATGTGCCCTTCTGCAAATGTTGGTGATGTTAGCCTTCAGTGATAAAGTGGCATGTGGATGAAAGCAATGTTAATACTTCCCCAGTGGGATGAGGCTCCAAAAGCTTCTTGCTTCTCTTTTCTCCTATGCTGATACAAATGAATGAGACCTCCGTCAGGTTAGCTGGTTTTATGTTGATGGCAAACAGGCATTCCCAAGGTTTAAATCTAGCAAAATAGTGTTGATGGGGTAAATACGTGGAAAAGTCTTCTCAGTTTTCTGTCACAAGATCTGATTTGTTTTTGTCAGTAGTCTCAGCTAAATGTTTTATCTTCTCCTCGCTTTCCCCTGCCTCCCAACCTCTTTCCCCCATTGACCTCTATGAGAGCAATCCCGGCTGCTGATTTATCAGGGCAGGCTAGCTCAGCACTGTGTGGAGATTGCTTTTAATTAACTCTCTTCGTTTTGCCAACCTTCAGGGAGCAGCAACCCTTTAATGATTATAATATTTTATCTGGATTTATATCTACCTTATGTGTTGTTTGTTGCTGTGCTTCCTCACATGTTCTTCCCAAGCCATTTCCCAAAATGAAATGTTTGTTTCAGTTCCCTCATACAGGATGAGAGTCTTTAATGGCTTCTGGACTGGAAGGATGGACTGTCTATGATCTACAGAGGTGTTTTGGAGGAGGATGGGGATTGTGAGGTGATACATGGATGGGGAGTATGAAGTGATGCATTTTGGGGCTGTTTGGAGCAAGACTTGCCTCAGTGTTCTGCCTCCATGCAGAGGGAGAGGCAGCTTTGTTTCATGGTTGCAGCATGGCAGATAAGAGCTTACTGAATTAAGTCTGCCCCCTGACTTGTTATATGACATAGATAAGTCATGAGCTTATTTTCGCAGTCAGGTATAACTCTAGTGCCTCCTCTACTCAGCCTGACTAGTGTGAATGTTCCTAAAACGTAGTTAAATTCCTGTCTATGAATACAGGAATTTAGCAGAGTCTATCTTCATGTGCAAAAGACTACCTTGGTCTACGGTGAGTAACTCTACCAAGTGAGATTTCTTCAAACTGAGCAGAAAGCAACTATATAAAATTTCTTGCACATGGAATTTTCTCTTTACATATCCTCCAATGAGAATTTCAGGAGGTTCCAGCATGAAAGAATTAGAAAAAAAAATATGTGTTATTTGTAATATAAAGTATGTGTCACTTTCATGCCAGGACAGAAAAAAACTTTATAACCATGCTTAAAGTAAGCATCATAGTCCCTTTTGTGGGATTATTTCCTCCATTCTTCTGAAGGGAAGAATGGCATGCACTATCTGACTTGGTGATGGTCATACTAGTCACATCATCAGCCATTGTCTCACCATTGCTTTGCTTTTGGTGTCGAGCGTTAGTATGAGAGTAATGTGTTGAAGGTGAATGGGAATCCTTCCTTGGCAACACTTTCATGGCCAAGCTGAGGAGTGGAAAAGTGAGTTAAGACTATCTGGTTCTGATGGAAGAAGTTCACCAATGATTATTGCTAAACCAACCTTAATGGAAGTGGTTTGTGCCCAGAGTTGATAAAGGCATTTTTGGGACGTAAAGATTTTTCCACAGAAATGAACCAAGTGGCAAGTATTTTTGCATTTCAAAATATATATGCTGTGCAGCAGTCTGTTCACTACGATTTATGTATTGAATCCAAAGTCATTGGTGTGAGAACAGTTTGACTCAACTTGCTTTACATGACTACTTTTAAGTATGTGTACGTGTATTTAAAGCTCCTTTGTTAAAATGCAGAAGAAATGAAGAAGTTCCCAGATCTAGTCCACCCTTACTGAGGAAAATGACTCTGAGACACCAGCTAAAAAGAACACAGTTGTGAGTGCTACTTCTCACAGTGTTGGCGGCACATCACTGCATAAGATCTTCTGTGTTATCTGGTCTGTGGTATGTGTTTGTGTCTGTCCTGTCTTCCTCTGCATTCCGCTTTACTTTAAAAAAATAATTGTTTGGACTTAATTTTTCTGTGTTGTTGCTGTAATTCCACAGTAACTAACTCCTGGCATTCTCATCTGACCAGACTGCAAACATATTTGGTTCAGGTACTCATTCTGCTGAGTAGATCTGAAAGTAAATTCCCTTTCCCCCTGTTATTAACTTTCTAGTTTTGTTTCCATAACTGACTTATCCACAAAGTCCTAGGGTTAGGAGAGGCTGCCTTCTGACATGTCTTCCGAATTCCTCACATGCGAAGTCAAAACCTGGCTGGGCCTTAATGGCCAGTATGTTTCCCAGACTGCTCTTTCCAGCTACCTTCTCCTCTATGTACCACTCAGAAGGGAGGAAGAGGAACAGATGAGGGGTGAGCACTCTGCCTTTGGGAAAGGCTCTGACCTGAAAATGGATTGCAATTTCAGCAAAATGGTTCCTTCACTTGGTGACAAAATTGCATGCCTGGGCTGTGAGCTCTTTGCATTAATTTCTTCTCTGCTAAACTTTCCCAGTCAATTAACCATGTCCATCTCCTGCTCTAGCAGCCACATGTGCCTTTTCTGCCACAGCAGGGTTTTGGAGCAATAATTCCCTGCAGCATTTGCTGCAGCAGTTTTCCTCTAGCAGCTTCCCTCAAGCATGGTTATCAATCAGGACCTGTCAGTTTTTTTCCCTCCAATGCATCTGTTTTCAGAGTTGTAGGACTTTGACCTATTGCTTTTGTCTTTATAAGGACTACTTTTTACAACAGCACCCAAAGCTGAATGAAAATTTCAGTCTTACTGTGAAGAGATTCTGCTAATCCTGGATATTTCTTTTGCTTTCTGTCATTTTGCCTCCCTTGGGTCTTAATTTTGCTTGTCCAAAAGGCCTCATTTAGCTGGCTAATAGTTCTTGTGTGGTTGTTCCAGGCAGCACCTGCAGTGTAGAGGTCTCCTCCGAGTACCTGGCTAACAGGACTTCATGAAAGAGTAGTGAGTTCTTAGAGGCTGAAGTGTCTGGGAGACGCTCAGTCAGGGGGTTTGACACAGCCTACCTTTGAAGGGAATTCCGCATCCACCTCTGGAAGAACGGTTTGTATGCTGGCACTAGTGTTCCCTCTGCAAAGCACCTAAGGGGCCATGACAGTGGCTTGAACATGATTGGGCTAGAGAGCCGATTAAAGAGTCTATGCTTTTTATCTTGTCTTGCATTTTTGGGTGAGCCTGGTCCTGTTTCTGTAGGCACCTATATCATAAAGGCTGCCATCCTAGTTGGCACTAATTGGTTCCTCTGTGGATGCTTTCAGACAAGAAGACAAAGACCAAATTGGCCACAGTGGAAGTGTAAGTTTAAAAAAGGCTTCCTGGGTCTTATGTCCAGTTCTCTGGTACTATGTCAGATAATCTCTTTCATAAACTGAAAAGTCCTTGTCTTAAATCTCCACTTGGACTGTTTGTTCCCATTACTCCTCTTGGGATGTTTCCAGAACCCACTGCTCTGATGGCTGGAAATAGCATTTTAATCCCTGGGCTAGCCCTACTTGTGACCAGTTTATACCCATTTGTTCTGGTGCCAACATGGAGTTGTTAGTTTAAGTACTATTGCTCCCTCCATGTCTTCCTCTCCACTATGACTTGTACATTTATATGACACTATGTGTCACATATTATAAGCCTTCTTGGTCTTTATTTTGATATACTAAGCTGTCTGTGCTATCTTTTCCTTTCCTTCGATGACTGATGTATTGATTGTCCTTGCCTTCTCTACTCCAGCTTGGATTACTCACATTCAGCTCTCTTGAGTGTGAGTAGACACAATTGTACTCTGTTCTAAGTAACCCTCTACAATAACTTTGTCTTTTACTTCTTTCTTCTGGGAAAACCTTACTTTTGCATTTGTTTGTGGTTGTATAGTGCTGGTGGTTCACAGTCATCCTGTGGTAGACTGATATTATTGTTTCCTCTCCTATCCTTTCAGCTGTTGTTGAGATGATGATCTGTAAGGTATTAAGTGACATTTATGCTGAATTCACTCCATCTAATTCTTCCTGTCTGATGCTCCTAATCTCCTTGATGTTCCTTCAGCTTGTGTCAGTGGCTAACTTTTCTCAGCACACACACTTTTTGTGCCCAGGTCATTATTGGAAATATTGATTTCAGTCCCCAGACCAACCCTTTCTAGAACTCCAAAAGTAACCTCCTGTCACCCAACTACTGTTTCTGTGTCCAACCCTCTTCAGTAGTTTTTCAGTCATATCACCGTTCTTTTGCCAAGCCTCATCTTCTCAACTTTTAGTAATTTCTCATATACTAGTGTATGAAACATTTTCTAAAAGTCCAAATAGCTCAGAAGTATCTTATGAAAGCAAGATGTCAAGTTACTCTATCACAACGTATCAATCTCTCATCTTTATAGCTTCCTTGTTCAAGACTGTTCTTGATTATAATGCACTTAAAAAACTGCATGTGAGTAAACTCTAGCTCAGTTAGCCTTACTGCAATAATTTGCAAGGCTTTTGTTCTAAAAGAGTTAACAAAGAGTATCTTATTTTGCATTTTATACTTTGGTAATATAGTAGCAACCATGATTTTCAGTATCTGTTTAAGGAACCTGCTAGTAAATGTATGATTTCATATCGCATTTCTTGGGCAAAGATTATTCAGAATTTATGCCTTGACTGCACAAATGTCTTTGTGGCTTGAATCTCAGTCATTCCAGTGAAGCACATCATTCCTTTACTTTTTGGCTTCTACCTATATTATATTTAATCTATGTACCATTCAAACTGCACAGCAACTGAACTTCCTTTGATTGCTTTTATTTTGATGTCTGAAGAATATTGCTGTTTTTTAATAGCTTTTGCAAGTTGTAACTCTTGTCTTCAGAAATTCTCCCTATACTTCCTGACCTTTAAGATCCATTTTTGTCTTCTCTTACTACTGTTTTCTGCTCCTGAAGGGTGTCTGTCCTTTTCCAAGGTAATTATTCAGTCAATAACTTCTCCAGTCTTTCCATATGAGTTTCAAACAATTCTTGCATTTTCCTCTAAAAGAAATTCCTGAAGTTCTGCTGAATTCCACTCCTCCCATGCTTAAAGAGCAGGTTTGAAGTACTTTGTGATAGTGATGGGTATTGTAAAATTTTGTACCTATTCTTGGACTGCAGAAGACTTAGATCATGTTGATCTAGGGAAAGCAGGGGCAATTCTGCTTAACATTAAGTTGTTTTACTTAATTAAATCATACCTAAATGTGGCTCTTAAGATTTCATCAGTATAAAACAATGTTGCATCTTTCACCAGCATTGCAATCATTAAGTGGAAATTCAAATGAGTAACATAAAGATTTTTTTTTTAAATGAACTTACTCTGTTTTTCTCTGATGTTGGTCTTATTCAGAGAAAACTGTGTATACGTGCACACAAATATACATACATTATGGCATTGTTTGTTAATCGATGTCCTTGCATTTTAAACGTTTCCATATGTTCCTTACTGATTTATAGCAGTACATGATTCAAGTCTTTTCTACTGGTCAGTTTCACAAACTCATATAAATAGGAAAAAGTGATATGTATACACATATTTTTTTCTTACTATAGGGCTCTGGGAATTTTCAAAATATTATAGCAGTCTTTGGACCAATGCATATCCCAGCAAGCCCTTGCATAAGTGACCTAAAATCGTGTGATCAAACCTCTTCTCCCCTCCCCATCCCTAGAGAGATATTTGTAATTAGATAAAATGAGGACAGAATATGCATAAGTATCTGTTATGTTGGGATTCCTGCCCAGAAAGGAAACTAATGGCCTGAGCTGGCCATAATCTTTTGCACCCTGTGTACTATTGACAAGGCTATGGCTGGAGATGCTGGGAGTTCAGGGGCAGATTTTTGCTGCTGTCTTATGGTGGTAACCTTTCTAAATTGACTGTTTTCCAAAACAAGTGGAATTACACAGCTTGTATTTTACTCATCATTCATTGTTGGGGACATTTTGCTTGTAAGAGAGGGCCTGATTCTTCAGTCTCATGGCTAATGCAGTGGAACTGAGTGTAAATTACTGCTTCAATGGTTTGGAAGGGTTACACATTCACCTTGCCCAGATGTAAATGAAGTGAAGTGCAAGACAGTGGAGAACTGGAAGTGGAGTTGTTATTGGTAATGTTTTTCCATTTCATCTAGCAATTGCTCTTCTCACTGTTTTTTCAGAGGAAGGGATAGTGCAGTTCTGTGGGCACATTCATCTCTCTTAGTTAAGCTAAGTATCCCCTTTGAAGCCTGTATGACAGGTTGTCTAGTACTGTGATACTACACAATGCAAGAGGATCAGGTGGGTGGCACTTCAGGAGTCTGGAGACTGCTTTATGTACTGTTGCTGTTTTCTTCTTTCTCCCAATGTATATGGTAGGTGTCAGCTTGCCTCTCATAAAATTCTAGTTTTTTGGTCCTCTGCTATACTGGGTTTCGTCTCATGACTTGGCAACAATGAAACACAAACCCCGGGCACTTACACAGATATCCAAGCCGTTGGTTAATCCACTGATGAAAAACTTGTCTTAGAGCGGGTGGGCAGTCTGCGTGCTAGTCTTCCTCTCCTGTTCTGCTTCAATGTCCTTGGGGTAAATGTCAGTAAAAGTAAGAAGTGTTTTGATACAAAGAGGGGTAAGGTCACGTAAAAAGCATGCCCTCCTGCACATTCCCAAGGAAGGTATTTACCCAGCATTTCCATTGCTCTGCCTGGCATAGCTAAATCAGGAAGAGAGCCAAAGCTGTGCTGAAATTTAATTATTTTTTTGAAATTAAGTCCAGTTTGGCATCTTTTTGAGCTGAGAAAGTTTGGCTTGCTCTTCTTCTCCACTCACAGTAAATTGCAGAGTGGAAGGTTTGGGGTGAACCTCTGTTTTCTGTGCTTACAAGGCAGCAGGAGCTTCTATGGCTGGGCTGGAATGTGTTGTTTCAACACACTGAATACAAAAAAAAAGCTTTAGCTTCATACAGACTGTGGTTTTTGTTTGTACTCAGTCAGTGTGATTTCACTGAAGTCCAAAAAGTTATGCCAGTGTGAGAGACAAACCAAGTCTATGTTATTTCAAGACAACTGTACTACAAGAGAAAATTCTTTTTATTCCTCCCACCTCCCCCCCCCTTAATTTCTCAGAATCTCCATCCTTCTCAGATATTCAGTAGCACCCGGTGCTTATAATTTGGCAGGAAATGTTGGCACCGGTAACCCTTAATGAGATCCTTAGCAGAAGCCTATAGCTTAACAGACAGGACAGACAGCAGATAACTTCTTAGTAACAGGGATGGGTCAAAACAAAATCCTGGATCTCAGCACTTCTTGTGAGCTTTGAAGATTGAACCTGCATTTGAAGTTAAATGTCTTTAATGAACAGGATCCAAACACCCACATGCTTTGACAGAGCTCAGATCCAAATTCTGTCTACCTAAAGAATCGAGGTTCTGTTTTCATGTAGATTCTTCTACTAGTGAGAAGCAAGGGAAGAGATAAGACAGAAAATATGACACACTGGCAAAATTGTTTTTCAATACTATGTTTTTCAAAATTTTTTCCATGAGGCATCAGCAGCTCTTAAAAAAATCACAGGGAGAGCATACAGTTGTCAATGAGCCAGAACGGTTAAATATTTTTAAATATTTTAATTGCGTTATTCCTTCACCTTTCTTTCTCACAAACATGCCCAGTAAAACTCCAGTAATGGAAACACTTGCTTGAGAGGGGGATAAAGTCCTTTTCAGCAAATAATGGTGACATTTTAATCACATCGTAACAACACTGTTTGCAATGGTTTAGGTTTGGCATTGAACTTATACACAACATTTGTTCTTTTATACGGTATTGATATTACATAGTAAAAATAGCACAATTGCAAAGCTCATTTTGTTACTCTTGTGCCAACTTTGTTCAGCTGACAGTTGCTGTTTGAACTTTTAAAGCAATGGTTCATGCATATGCTAATACCAACTGTACGATTAATTCTCTATACTTTCAAATGATTCTCGTGTGCCTTACAACCCTGCATGGTAGTTACTTCCCAGTTTGAACTACCTGCAAAACCGCTTCTGTTAGACAAACTGAGCTCATCCTGAGTGGTTCCCTTCATCGAGATGATAAAGAGCAGCCACTACCTTTCAATTTCCCAGAACATTCCTGCACAGTAGTCTGTTATAGGCACTTGGTTTCACTAAGCCATTTCAGGATGGTGCTATCCAGAAATTTTCATCTTTCTAGTGTGAGATTTGGAACTACTCTGTGAAGTTTTGGATGCCATATATCCTCTGATTTCTGTCTGTGAAGGATTTAAAAAAAAAAATTAAGAGGGTGAAAACAAGACCAAGAGCATCCATAAATGAGCACTGCAAGTAGTGGTACATAGTAACAGCTGAACAGCTAGCGTTGGAAGTCTCCCCTGGGTCACACTTACACTCGTTTGGGATTAAGGAAGTAAAAAAAATCAACTCAGTAGATAGGGAGGGGGAAGAACTCTCCCCAGGTGAAACGGTGCTCCCTTGGGTAGTTACTAGCCAGGAGCAGGCTGACATGCAGCTAGACCTGCTGCTGCATCCTTCTGGGAAGGTAAAATTCAGACAGAGAAGGCACAAGAATATTTTATTTTGAAATATTTTCAATTCTTCCTTGTTCCTACTGTTACATTTAAACTGCACTTTATATTAGGAAGATTGTTGTTGTTTTCTGTGTTCGCTTCTTAACAGTTTCTCACGTGGGGAACTTAAAATGGGCAGGAAAGAATCAATGTGCAAGACTGCGTGTACAAACCAGAACCTGACCCCAGAGAGGGGAATCACTCGACTTTCACACTGGGAAAGACATCAGAGGGGATCACTTAGAAAGATCTGAGAGGAGCCAAAAATGCTGTTGGTCCCTAAGAAGTACCACTTACCTAAGAGTCAAATGGAGTGGTTTTGTTTCCTGACAGGCCTGCTCAGATTTTCACTCAATGTTTCATTTTACATACTTATAAACATATAAAATGTGATGGTGACCTTAATAGTAATGACTGATATTGGACCCAGTCCTTATTTGTTCCAAGATACCACTAAAGAGTCCTGGAGTTGGTAGACCTTTGCTTAGTTAGAGATTGTTTGAAAGGTGATGAAAATTACCCTATAATAAAACTGCAGCTACACAGTAGGGGACAGTGCTTGTGTGAGACATTCTTTTTCTGCTTTATGTTGGCCACACACCTCTGTAGCAATAATTATTACAAAATGACTCATCAGCATGCTATGTGGAGCACCACCTACTCTAGTGGCACTGGTGCTCCGCTGGACTGGCAGATACCTGTGCTCTAAGGGGATCTGGGGCTTCCTGGCAGCATAGGCAAAGCTGCATTTTGCCTCGCCAAGGATAAGGGGTCAAGGCCAGTGCTATTCCAGTTATGGGGAAGGAAGAAGTAGGAAGAACTGGAATGGAGAACAAGGGGAGGATGAAGCCTGCTACTCCTTTTCCAGCCAGGAGAGTATGGGAAATGGGAATGGGACCTGCAGGTGGGAGCTTTTCTCCTGTAGCAGATACTCCCATTTGGGAGCCACCATGATGCTAAGCATGATTTCCAAATGGCTTTGATAATGTTTTTTTGTGGAATCTTTTAAAGAACCTAAGCTGCCTTGAGAAGTCCTCCAGAGGCACACTTCATTAAAACCCTTGAAACACTGGCTAGGAGCAACTGGTCAGGTCACCCGTGGAGGCCCAGTGGGATCAATAACTGGGCCTGTGCCACCTGATATTTGCAAATGATCTAGGAAAGAATGTGGAGAGGAGGTGGCAAACTTAGCTGATAATACTAAGTATACTCCATGTGGGAAAAACATGAGGTTGCTGCAAAGTGTTAAAGAAGGACCCCATGAAACTGAATTTTTTTGGTCATTAAAATGACTGGTTATGTTCCATTTAGATAAACGTAACTTAAGGCATGCGGGGAAAAATATTCCAAATTAAGGTATACAGGAATGTGGACAGAACTGATTATTGACACTGAAAAGTTTTGGAGTTATAATAGATCTACCAAAATATGATCTTTGTGCTCAGTAGTAGGGAAAGATAAAAATAAGGTAATAAGGAAAAAAAGGGGGACAGGAAGGAAGAGATGGAGGCTGAATGTTATGAGTTAGTATCAAAGGAAAGAAAACAAACATCATTAGTATAAGAATATATTGGACACATTACTGATCTTAAAGGTTTTTTCCAACCTAAATGATTCTATGGTTCCATGATTCTATGTGAATCCAAGGTTTGTGAGCAGTTTGGTCTCCCTGTCTTGAAAAGGACACAATAAGCACAAAGATGTACTGAGAAAGAAACAAGGCGGATCAAAAGGAATGACTTCTGTATGAAGAATTACTAAATTGATTTGGGTTTTCTAGTCTGTAAAAAGATTTCTGACTCTCTCTATGAAAGAAGTTCATGAGATCAGGAGCATCATGGAAGGGGCAAATAGCAGATGGATGGATGTTCGTTCTCTCTCTTGAAGTCAAAAGTTAGGACATCAAATGAGATTATCAAGATGTTGTTCAAAAGGAACAAAAGGAGATACTTTTCTGCTAAATATTAAATACATCTGTGAAACTCTTTACAATGGGATGTATGGGATATTAAAGTTTACCTGGGTTCAAAATTTTAGCTTTACAGAAGGAAAATCCTTCAATGGCTTTTGAATACCCTGATATCTGAATCACAGTTCCCCAGAGGTTGAGAGGATATACAAGTATATTTCCTGCAGAATAGCACTATATCCATATTTTGTGTGCCTTCCTTACTGCCCTGAGTTTGAGACAGCATCCTGGTTAGATGGACCTTTGGTCTGACCTGGTATGGCTGTTTTTATGTGCCAAAGTCTCTGGCAGTCACACAGTACTTAGCAGTCTTGCAAGAAAGGCCTTGAGAAGTTTCAAAATAAGAGACCCAAAAATGCAAGATGGAATTCTGATTACTGGCTGAATAACTAGAGCTGTATTTTGTTCTTTGCAATGTTTGCTCCTGCATGTCAACCCTAGGGGGAAGTCGGTGTGCCAGTTCACCCGGGTCTTGCAACAACTGAGACAATCTGTTTATTAAACATATGCTTTGGCTGCTGTTCAGAGGAAATGGCATGATCCAGACTGGTAATGCAGAGACTTGTATTTAGTTTCTGCCTACACCATTGACTATATATTCAGACAAGTCCTGTACCTTATTGTCCCTCTGTTTCCTATGAAAAGAATACATAAAATCCTTTATTTCTCTTATTAAAGACAAGTTTGAGATACATGGTTATAAAGTGCTAAATAAAGGGCTAAAACTTGTGAGTGAATACAAAGTGTTTGATGCTGATTTGTTTAATGGGCATTACATTTAAGAGATTTGCTGCCTTTAATCTCTGTTCATAGGCCTCTCATTCAGACTGGGTAGGAAGTAAAACCTATATTCAGATTCATTCTAGAGGGAAAAAATCTTAATTAGTTGTTTCTACACTTATTAGTTATTCATTGGTTTGGGGTGTGTGTGTCAGTATTGGCAGGGTGAACCCCAGGGAAATCTGCAGTGATCTGATCTGACTAGAGGAAGCATTTTTGTTTTATCTTTTCTGTCCTGTTGCACAGTTTCTTTTTGCTTTTTTACTCTCACTACGTCACTGTTAATGGAATGAATTTTCTACTTGTGTCTCAGATTCACAATCATATGTGACCTTTGCTCTTCATGTGTCTGTCCTTCTGCTCCTGTGGCCATTTGCAGACATGTCTTATAAGTTAATATTTATAATGAAAGGCAACTGGTGGCACTTGTCTATAAGGTGGTTGTCCTCTCCTCATGCTGGGCAGTACCTGAATCCTTATGAGAAGACAGATATGCTCTTGTTCAAAACTAAGGTATTCACTGGAATGATTATTGATTCCATATTAGGCACTTGATCAGGATAGTTTACAATGTTTCCAGGACATTGCACACATTGGGTAAAAGACACCGAAACCCATCTTTTTCAGTGCACTAGCTAGGTACTCACACAGCTTTCTACAGTCAGGAGGAAGTTCTGATGTGCTCCTTTTATATAGCAGCATTTGAGTTCTTAGATACCATGTTTCTGAGAAATCTTTAGAGATGAAACACAAACTTTGGCAGCATGACCAGAAGACCTACATGATTGCCTTCACTACTGGGATTCAACTGCTGGGATTGCATCGGTCCTCTGCCTCAAAGCTGCTATGGATCAGGAAGTGTGGGAGAGGACCCAGGAGGTTGTGCAAACCTCCTCTAAGTTTCACTAATAAACTTCTAAGTACGTTTGAAATGAAATAGCTGGGACTGCGACGTTCCTATGGAGAACCTTACTGCAGCAAAAGAAAGCAGCAGCTCCTATAAATGTATCTGCTTGGTGCTTCCCCTCTTGGGCACCAGAGTAGTCATAATGTGAATGGAAGTCTACATTGCAAATGTGAAGGCAAAAGATGTGCAATTGCTTCTTGACACTATTGTATGTTTCCATGCTGATGGGTTCACAGGGCCACTGCAGGTGGCTACTAGGAAGAAGTGTGGATTGTGAAGAAAGGCTGGCAGTAAAATAATTAGTATTGGTATTATTATATTTGATTTTGTGTCAATTATTTAACCATTCTTACTTGAATGCACAAGTTTTATTTTTTTTTTCTGATTCTCTTCCTCACTGCAAGGTGTGTGTGTGGAGTGAGTGAGTGGCTGTGTGGTACTTAGCTGCCGGCAGGGGTTAAACTGTGCCACCCTGGAATTTGTTTCCACTTACAGTCCAAGCTGCTTTTGTGCCAGTTACAGCTACTTTTTGACTTGGAAAAAAGTGGTTATTTGAATAACATCTTTCTCTCAATTTTATGTAGTTTCCTCTACATGTAGATTCTGCATGAAAGCCACCAGAAGTGTAGAGAGGTACCTAAAAATGGCTTAGCAAAGTTATTCTATGCTATGCAAACAGTAACTCAGTGCAAAAAGCATTCACCCCAGCCTGTGCTGCTATGCTGTCAGGGAGTTTGCTCAGAGGGTGGTCTTGTCCCAGTCTTGTTAACTTTCCTTCTGATTGTCTGTGTACATTGCACTGCTTCACTCTCTGCCCAGTGACCAAAGGCCTCCATTTATGAAGTAGAGTAACAGATAAAAGAACACCCTCACAAAAAAAACCAATCAAAAACCAGCAAAACCTCCCCCCCATCAAGAAAGCACCCATTCTAGTTGAAGATATGCCACTTTTTGAGCCAAGTACTGAAGGATGTAACAAACACTTGAAGTGAAATTTTCCATGGAGCAAAATACATTAAATAAAAATAGAAAAATGAACTCTAATTCAGTATTAATATTTCGGTTTATGTGGGTATTGTACCTTAGTTTCGCTTTCTGCCTTTCTCTGTGTGCAATCTCAGTCCTAGTTGAAGATTTTCTCTACCTTTTGGGATTTTTAAAAACTATAATCTGTATTAAGGCAGTTGATAACACCTTGAAAGTGTTAATTTTGAATCCCCTCCTGCAGTTTAACCCTTTTGTTTAAGAGACCCAAGAACAGTCTTCTTGTCAGACTTCCAGCTCAGTCCCAGTTCTTGCTCACCTAATGCTATTTTTAGTGGAAGAAAATAGAAATATTTCTAACTGTTAGGATATTCTATTACCTTAATCCCTGGAAGAGCCAAAATGAGATGGATGAAGACAAGCAAACCCCTAACAAAGTGAAGTAATGAGTTACCACTGTTGAAGCAGGGCAAGAGGTCAGGACTGAGGGAAGGATTGGAAAGAAAATGTGTGTGCATACATGTGTGTGCTACTTTGCTTTGAGAATAATTCAAAGAAAACGACCACAGATATGAAGGCATCCAATCCCTTAAAAGGTTTGCAGCTTTTTGATTTGAAAAAACTGGTATTCCAGTGGGATAGGGGAATGTATGCAGGCTTTTTTTGCTCACTAATCTCTTGGTATCCCTGAAATTGTTATAGGGACTCTTCCAAAATGTAAGTTCATGTGTCAGTGCTCTTCCCATATACTAATGAAGAATAAAATAGTTTTGGTGGGGGCATACTTTCAAGTCCTGTGGAGGGTGTGAAAACAAATCTAAAGGCTGGCTACAGGCAGTGGTGACACAAGAAGACTTGGAGAGGATGACTACCTGGATTCTAAGGCAGAAGTGTTTTATTGGAGAAGGGCTGCTCGGGGAAGTGACTGGCAAAAGGACATTGGAGAATGAATAGGAAGCATGGTAGAGACATGGTAAGGTATGAAAAGAGGTTCTGTAGGCCAGAAGAGAAATGAAGACACAAAAAGACAGATTGTAATACGAATTAAAGACATTTCCATTAATTAATTCCTTTAAAAAGTGCTATTAACTAGAAATCAGTATTGTAAGTAGCTCCCACTAGGCTGTGATTTCACTGCACTAACTGAGCAGTTTTTGACCCAAGAACTTCCAACTGGCAACTACCACCAGTCCTGGTCCCCATGAACTACTGGGATGGGCATACCTTAGCAAATGAGGAACATGAGAGCAATTAGCTATCCACAGTGTTCCTTGGAGAGGATAGCCTGTGGGGCCTGGTGTGATGTCCTTGGGCATAATGCTGGGATTTTGAATGAGAGGGCTCAGATCTGGAAGAACAACAGCAAGACTTCTTTTCCAGACCCTATGTGAAAAGGTGGGAAGAGAGACTTTGGGAAGCGGTGCAGTGAGAACAGTGAGAGGTCTCTCATGACAAAAGAGAGTAAAATACAGCTTCAACAGCAGGTGCCAAAGCTGATGATAATTGTACTCCTGTTCCTGAGGGGAGGTGTGAGGCAGAGACCCTTTTGTGCATTTGGGTTTTTATAGACTAAATGGGCACCACAGGTCAGGGCATCTGATCACTTTTCCTCCCACTGGTAAAGGAAGGAAATCCATTTTCTTTCTACTCCTCCCACTGAAGAACGGAGACAGGAAATACAGTGGCAGCCTTGCAGGAAAGGGCAAGGGGCAGTGCCAGGGATACCTCTGCACCAGTGCATTGCAACGTGGACACAAACTGCAAAACTGTCACATAGAAGCTTTGTGGGTTACAGCTCTGGGAGGAAGCAGAAGCAAAAAGCCTTTTTCTCTGGCTCCTAGACTTAACCCTTCATCTGCTAAGCAGGATTTGCCATGCCAGATCAGACCTGTTATCTGCCTCATCCAGAATCTTATTCTGGCAACATTATTAGAAGCTGGATTTTTAGTGTATTCTAGGGGTCTTCAGTGGAAGCTTTATCATGAGAGCCCAATTGTTTAGGCTTAAGAGACAGTGTATGCTGTCTTCAGAGGTGCTGTTTGCTTTAACAGATTCTCTCTCTAGTGCCATTCCCACTCCCACTTCCTTCTCTCAGGAATTGGAAGGGACTGGGAAATGTAATCCCATTTATTTTGCTCATGGGTACAGGACACATTCTGTGCCCACTGAGTTTGGCAGGGAGATCTCAAGGGGAAGCCTGTGAGAGTAACTCCCTTGGGGCCTGCCTGCATGTGAGCAGCTAAACTGACCTGTTCACTTTTCCCTCCCTGTTCCTGTCCTAACTGCTTCCAGCCCAATAACAACTCTCAACATACTTCATCATCAAATACAACAAAGAGAGTCTCCCACTTTTGCAATGCATCTATCTGTGCTAGAGTAATTTGCATAGTTCCCTGTTTTGTGCATTTTTGTTTTCTGAACTGATCAGTACAAATTAAAATTTGGTAAGTGATCTTCAGCCTCTGTTTTTTTTTTCATTCACCAACAGAGCATGTAAAATACTCCAGTTTGAAACCTGTCATATTTTGACCAGGTGTTAACAACAGCACAAGGTGTGCCAAGAGGGGTGAGATGGGCCTCAGGCTCTGTTGGTATATAAAATATGAACTTAAGAATCAACTCTTTCATGTTGTCCTAAATGACTGTTTCACCCTAGCACTCTCTTTTTTGCAGCAGTGAGTAGCACACACAAGGAAAACATATTCTTGTCTTTCACATCATAGATACAAGACAATGGGATAGAAAAGCCCAGCCCACGAGTCACAAGTGCATAAAAGTGGACTGTAGGCATCATGCCGTTCATCTTCAAGGAGAAGGAATAAAAGCTGTGCAGTGTAAGGAAAGGTTTTCTAGGAGACTGGCATTTGCAGTGCTGCAGTGGTCCCAAGGACACCATCTTCCAGTTAGGGTTTGGAGTGATACTCATCTATTATGTATAAAAAAAATTAAAAAATTGTTTAAGTTGTTACATAATTTCTTGTAGAAATTTGGTGGATGACTTTACTGCCCTGCTTTGTTCTGTCCTCTGTCCAGGACAGGGCTTCAAAACTGGCACTGGACATTGTGATGAAGGCTACATCAGGAGACCTCTGTATCCTGCACGATGTGCCTCAGAGACTCCTTCCTCTGCTACCACTATCCTAACACACCTCCTTAAGAAAGGAGCCACAATCTGCCCTATATCTGCTTCTGTTCATTACAGACTTGGTGGTAAGGAAGCACACCTTCTCACAGTCACTGCTTAAATATTTCTGAGAGTCTCACTACCTCTGCTGGAACTACAGGTGGGGGAGTAGCTTCATGAGAACAGCTCTATTTTCAAGAACTATGCTGACTAATTTTGTGCAGCCAGTGAAGAGAATTACCAGGCTTTAGGCTGAATCCAGTGTGTGCTGGACAGGGTTTTTCATGTTTAATCACTGCTGTGTGACTGTGTGTGCAATGCAGAAATAGTAAAAAATGTGTGTAGTTATGGTGCATCTCATTGTCCACTCTTCAGGCCTTGAATTAAGGTGCTCAGAGTAGCACTTCACATCTTCAAAGCACCACACCAGTTGTTATATGGAAATTCTTGTGATGAAGCCATGTAGTGATCTTCCCATTTTTAAAAATAGGGAATTGAAATATAGAGAGGAGGAAGAGAGAAGTGAATTCAGAGGCCTGGGACTTTAGAAAGATTTAAATACCATTTAGGAGTTGCTGGCCTCAATGCTTGTGTTAAGCATGAAGAAATAGGCCTCTGTCTGGATATTATTTATGTAATCTTATATTCATATGTATATTCCATTCTTCATAACTGTCAGTCATCTTGGAGACAGCTTGTTAAGAGCCATACTGAGGTGTTCCTCATACAGATTCACCTGACTGCATAACTTCATAAGACCCTCCCTGTGACCCTTGTCACAGATGGCTGCTACCCTCTCATGTGCAATGTAGGAAGTACAGGAGTCTGAAAGTTGACATTATTGACATTCCTTCAGTTTCTTTTATGTAACAATGTAGAATAAACAATTAAAATTAAACAATTTAAAAAAATCAATTAAAATAAATTTTTCTTAATGTTCTGAGAAATCACAATCTGATGTCACTAGATTGGAGAGATGAAGCCCTCCTCCTGTGAGGAGTGACTGAGGGAACTGGGCAAGTTCAGACTGTAGAAGAGACAGCCTTGTGGGAAGCCTTCCAATACTTACAGAGAGGTCATCAGGCAGATGAAACCAGGCTCTTTGCAGTGCTGCACAGCAGGAGGATGAGAGACAAAGAGTATAAGTTGAAACAAGAGATTCAGAATGGCTGTAAGGAAAAGCTTTTTCACCCTGAGAACAGTCAAGCAGTGAGAGATGCTGCCCAGAGAGACTATGCAACCTCTATGCTTTGAGGTTTTCGAGGCCAAACTGGACAAAGCTCTGAGAAACCTGGTCTGACCTCACAGCTGACCCTGGTTTGAGCAGGAGGTTGCACTGCAGACCTTTAGAAGTCTCTTCAAACTTGAATTATCTTGGATTATTATGCAATTTTTTGCCTCATGTGCTGCAAATCAGTGTTCATATTGAATATCTAGAAGGCTATGTATGTTATGGAAAGGAAGCTGAATTGAGCAAATATGTCTTCAGGGATAGTAGGGTAAAATATTGCCCATTTCTGAAAAGTTTCTTGGTCTCCTCAGTTGTAGTGGAGACACATAAAAACTTGATGGAAAGGCTTGGTGACAGTCTTGTGCCCTGGCACTAGCAGTGTGAAAAGCTCTTTTCAGATTTCCATAGCTTTAAAGATGATACACACAATTCCTGATAACATTAAAGGGATGTAGCTTATTCTTCTCTCCTCTCTCCTTCCTGCCAGTAGCATTGCCTTGGGGTGACTGTTTTACTGTTCATGAACTTAAGAAGCAGTGGAGGAAAGTCCTCACAACTCCTTTCTCTGTATGGAGCACAACAGTGTTTACTTGAAACCTATGTTACCTTCGGTGACCATTATTTGTGGTACATGACATATACATTTTCAAGAAATGTAAACTGTAAAGTGTATTTTAGACTAGCGTAAATGAAGACTGTCTAGGCCACAAGTGTTTGGTCTGGAGAGTGTTTAATATGCTCTGGAGAGAGATTTAATGGGAAAAAATAACAGAGTTTTTGCAAATCTTACATGTTGCGAACAGACTAATATTAGTTACTTCATACCCTTTGCTTAGACGAAAGAACACAAGTTGTATATTTAATTTTATTAGATTTTTTTTCTCAGAACTGTAGACTCCACTTTTGCTGTTTCTTGGCACAATACTGTATCAATAGAGATACTCTGAGTGAGTGCTAGAAGGAGTAGGTTTTGTGTGGGATAGGATGCTGTATTTGCCATTTCTGATTATGTACTCTGAAGTGGCAAGATGAATATGAAGCAGTTATCCTTGGAAAAACTGTACTGTACAGAGAAATAAAAAAGTCATAATCTAAGAAAAACATAATGCCAGAAATAAAGGGTACAGCTACAGAGTAATAGCAGTCAAGCTGGATACACTGGAGGTAGCAAAGCAATGATAATGGTTTCTGCCAGGAGCTTCTAATTTAAAACTTTATAAACTCCTAACTTTATGAAATCCTTACCATGCTTCCCTTCACCCTTCTGTACCCCACTTGGTGTCAGTTTTTGAACATATTGCCTAGCTGTTCCCATTTTCTGTGAAAACCAGTCTTTTAAACAGAAACAGAACCTTTGACTCTCTCACCTGATACCTGCTGAAGTTATATAGCATGAAACTCTCCACTTATCACTGAACACCCGAAGGTGTAAGAGGACACCCCTCCTTTGCTACAGTGAAGCTCCAAAAAGCTTAGCAACCTGCCTCTCTTCTTCCTTGAACTCAGAGAATACCACTAGGAAAGAAAAATTGGGGCTGAGATATAAGTATATAAAAGAAGAACCTCCTTCTCTGTCTAGTCAAGTTGGGCAGGAAAATCCTCTTGACAATTCAGACTATGTGTTTCTTGAAAATGTTAATGAACTCTGCAAGCTGCCTGGAGAAACTAGAATGAGAAGCATGCCTAGCAGTTAGATTTCAGGCATCATGAGTCAGAACAACCAACTTGCATTTCTTGCATCCTTAGTGTCCTTGGTCAGGTTAACTACTCAGCAACTCAGTTTTGTTTCCTATATAAGGAGAACAATAAACCTCACATGCACTAAAGGAATGTTTAAGGGTTAGTTGATGCATACTTGTAAAAAGCCTTAAAAGGGCCTATTGAGAGACAACCTGTAATTATTGTATGCATCATGATTACCTGAGATTGCTTCTCATGATTACCTGAGATTGCTTCTATGTGTTTATGTGTACATGTATGCACACAATTGGTTTGAGTACACAGTCTGCTGAGGGCACCTGACCAGTAGTGGATTCAAAAAGGAGTTCTGAGATTTGGAAGGTGGAGGGTAAGTCTTCTGCTAAAGTTAAATTACTTGCTTCAATGGGAGTTGACATTTACTGAGGTATTAACTTTAGGAAAAGTAGGGGGTGATGAAGAAGGAAAAGAAGTACTCCTCCTTATATTTTGGTGGTTACAGGTTCTTTCCTTTATCTACAGTATGCTTACAGGCAAGATCTTACAAGACTCCCTCACCTTGCCTTAAAAAGATCAAGGGCTCCTTCATTCAAAGGAATGAGAAGATACTTTATGCTCCACAACCCTTTTAAGCCTATGGCTTCTCTCCAAGGGAGGCAGTTCTGATGGTGTTTCTAGTGATGTGCCTTCTTGTCCACAGGAAACTAAATCAAAACACCTCACCCTCTAGTTTACAAATGCTATGCTATGCGTACAGTACATGTAAGAGTAGGCCACTGTCATGGAGAGCTGTGTGGAAAAGGCAGAGATGAATTTTGGTAACTCTACAACAGATGTTTAATAGAGAAGTGTGGACTTTGTTTCGGTTCAGTGGTATTACTGATCTTGGGTGGTCAGAAAAGAAATACAAAGAAATGAAAGGTGCGGTGGAAGATGGAGTCTTTCAGTAGGGCAGCTTCCTCCTCTGGATTTCACATGTATTTTTAGCTTTCTTGCTTCTGACACCTTGAAGAGAAATGGAAGCCCTCAAGGAAATAGTGCTTTATTCTTTAATTTAAAATTTTAGATGTTCACATGTCTATAATCAGAGAATGTCTAAGACATATGTAAATGCAGGACTGGACCTTCTTATTGGAGAAACTCTTTAAGTTTTGCTCAAGAGCAGAATGCTGTGTGCTCATGAGGTGGGTAGAGGGAGCAGGGAGTTTCTGGAGCAATTATTTGAAAACTATGGAAACTGGGCAGTGTTTTCACTGTGTGTTCTGGGGTGGAGTATGTCGATTCTTCAAAACCAATCCAGTTTACAGAATACAGTTGATTTTTTCCTAAATCAAAGAGTTGAAGTTGTTTTTCAGAGAAACTTTAGAACACATACAATCATTCTATTTTGATATTTTCTGATTTATTTATTTTTAAGTGGAAATTACTTAATAATTCACAAGGCCCGAAAGGTTAAAATCAAAGTGAAGTACTGTAATTGACTTGAAGACTTTTTTTAATGTATTGCAAGTTTATGCACTTTGCTAAGATTTTAAATTCTTGTGCTTTTGTGGCAGAGGATAACAAATCTCCTCCACATCATGAGAGGTGAGAAAATAATTTCGCAGATTTAATAAATGTGGATCCAAGAAATTCTAATCATAGTTCTTTGAATGTCTGTGCCATGCTGAACAAATCAGAAGCCTGTATCATAATCAGGACTACTGCTGCTTACAGAATCACAGAATCACTTAGATTGTAAAAGACCTCTAAGGTCATTGAGTCCAACCTTTGACTGATCACACCAATCACCTCCTTGTCTAACTAGACCATGGCACTAAGTGCCACGTCCAGTTGTTTCTCGAACACCTCCAGGGATGGCGACTCCGCCACCTCTCTAGGAAGTCTGTTGCCATGCTTAACAATCCTTTCCATGAAGAAATTCTTCTTCGTGTCCAACCTGAACCTCACCTGGCGCAGCTTAAGGCTATGTCTTCTTGTCCTGTTGCTAGTTGCCTGGGAGAAGAGGCTGACCCCCATCTGGCTACAACCTCCTTTCAGGTAGTTGTAGAGAGCAACGAGGTCTCCCTTGAGCCTCCTTTTCTCCAGGCTAAACAACCCCAGCTCCCTCAGCTCCTCATATGACTTACTCTCTAAATCCTTCACCAGCTCTGTTGCCCTTTTCTGGACATGCTCGAGCACCTCAATGTTGTAGTGAGGGGCTCAAAACTCAACACAGGACTCGAGGTGTGGCCTCACCAGTGCTGACTACAGGGAGACAATCACTCCCCTGGTCCTGCTAGCCACACTATTTCTGATACAGGCCATGATGCCATTGGCCTTCTTGGCCACCTGGGCACACTGCTGGCTTGTGTTCAGATGCACTGTGTAGGATTGCAGTACTGCCTATCTGAAAATTGTGACACAGACAGATCCCTCCCTTCAGGAAGATTAAAAAAAAGATTTTTTTTTTTAAGGGTGCCTTTTTGAATGGCTGTCTTTACTTTTTGGGTTTTGAGCCTTTAGGTGACAATCCCAGCAAACACCAGATTTAGAAACACTTTTCTACCTATGAATGCTACAGTCCTGTAAATCATATGACTCTGGAATGGAACTTTGAGGAAGAACACCACATTTCAGAAAACATGAAATCAATCCGTGGGAACTGGTAAGAACTGCTTTACACTTCTTGTGATATTGGAAGTGAGTTGAGAACTATCGAAAGCTTCTGAGAACCAACGTAGACACTTGATCATTCCTGTCAATGGACTGACTGACTACACAGTAGGCATGTAAAAATTAATTCTTCCTTATAAAGTTCCCTGAAGTTGCAAAGAGAACGTGATTCATGCAGATTTTATTGACTGGCCCTTTTTTTTGTGATAATAACCTATCTCAAACTGGAACAAAGTGAGGCTCTTTCATGTTTGCCAGAATATATTTAACTTTTTGTAACTTATTCACCTGATTTGGGAGCAAGCTTGTTTGTTTTTTTCAGGGAAGGTGCCTGCTTTTGTCCCATTTTATGACTGGTAAACAAAAATGCAAGGAAGATGAGTGGCTGATAGAAGGTCACACACTGAACTATCTTAGGTGAGTTTTACATTGTAGACCAGTCTGGCTCATGGTCAGGCAAATGAGGACCAGCAGTATTTATCCTCTTTTTCCTCTCTCTCCTCATTCCTCACACACAAATCAGTCTCCTCCATAGTCAGAGATTTCTTGCTTAGATTCAATATTTTGTACAAAAGGCACCAGAATGGGGGCACCAATTAATGGGATGTTTCCTGACATTGTGGCAGGCTGACTTCCAAACCCAAATGAGTGAATGAAGAAAAACTAGACTGAAGACTGTATGAGGGACAGAGAGTTGGTCATAGGGAGACCACAACCAGGCAGAGAACAACTGTCTTCTGCTAAACCTTTCATGAATCAACAAATCAGCTATGTCTTTATCACAGGGTCTGGGCTCATTGAAGCTTCTCAGTAGTTATGGAAGTAAAGCCTTCTAGATATGCTTGGCAGAACAGAGGGGGGACCTGTGGACACTCTGAAGACAGCCCTTTCCCTTTTTTACAGTTGTGCCTAAACACAAATGATTAATGTACTTTTCCTGCTGACAAGGTTCTCTTAAACACATATATACTTCCTTGTGTGCAACTTAGTTTTCAGAGTGGCTGTTAAAGATTAGGCTCACTGTGGAGGCTGAGATGGGAAACTGCTGTTGGTGTAGAGTGAATAATACCCCTGTGCCCTTTGGAAGGGCAATTTGGATCTCCTCCCTTGGTGCTTTTGCAGCATGCTGTTGGAATGGCACTTGCCTGGCTTCTGCTCTCCCAGCCTGATCCCTGCTCCTTCAGGTAGGCCACCATTTCAGCTAGTGTTTTCTGTTGGGCAGATCAAACAGTATCCTGTTTCATCTCCTGTGCTTTATCTCCTGACATGAAAATCAATTCTCCCATTGCTGTCTGGGAAGAGACTATTCCCTTGTGAAATGCCTCATGTCTTTCTCCCTCAAACTCTTTCTTTAACTTGTTTATGGTTTGACCAGGTAGTTTGTTATATTCCTACATGTGGTTTATACAGATGGGCCTCTGAAAGGGAAAGAACCCTCCCAAACCTGCAGCTTACATGTCTCTTTCTCTACCTCCTCTTCCTTCTCTCCTCCCTGCCCCCCACACTAGAAAAAAATATTCGGCTAATCAACAGTTGTATCTATTAAAATATTAGTCTGTGGGATACTACATGCAAGAGCAAATCCTACAGAAACTTCTTGCACCTGCAGGGGAAATGTTCCATATATGGCATGTAGGCTGGCAGAATCTTGATTCGGAATAAAATTTAAATGATTCTGGTCGTTTTGCCACATCCTGTTTCTCTCATTTATGCATGCACTATTTTGATAACCAGCAAATAGTTCTCAGTTTGCTGGAGCTAAAGATAGCCTTGAATCGTAGCACTAGTACCCTTCTCTGTTAGAAGTGCCTGGGCTCTCTCCCCTTGGGGCCAGCCTCGAAAACTGGGGCGAGACTTAAGCTTCCTTTTTGGTGTTTCTTTAGGTTTAGCACGATTTCATAACTGCTTTTGAAGTGTTTCAGAGTAACCTGAACATGAGGAGCTGTGGAGTTTCATTCTCTGGTTACTCAAATAACCAGTGTCATCTATCTCTTTGTTTCTTAACTTGTGATCCTTTGTTTTGTGTGAGATGCGAAGTAGATGGAGAAAAGCAGCTAGTATGCTTCAATTTCCTGACTCTGCCCGAGGGCCTTCCCTTGTTAACTCTATTTCTAGGATTAAGACTTTTTTGGCACATAAACTGTTATGTAGATCCCTTGGCTGAAACTTAGAGTTTACCTTGATCTGATAACATGTGTTAATAGTGTAAACGCTTGGTACAGAGCTTTGACTTGGAATAGTTTTCTGAATGAAGAAAACATAACATCTCTCCTATGAAGACAGATTGAGAGAGTAGGGCTTATTCACTGTAAAGAAGGGAAGGCTCCAGGGAGACCTTATAGCACTTTCCAGTACCTAAATGGGGTTTACAAGAAGGCTGGAGAGGGACTTTTTACCAGGGCATGTAGTGATAGCACAAGAGGAAATGGCTTTAAACTGACAGAGGGCAGGTTTAGATCAGATATGAGGAAAAAATTCTTTACTGTGAGGGTGGTGAGGCACAGAAACAGGTTGCCCAGAGAAGTTTTAGATACTCCGTCCCTGGAAGTGTTCAAGGTCAGGCTGCATGGGGCTTGGAGCAACTTGATCTAGTGGAAGGTGTCCCTGCAAATGGCAGACGGACTGGAACAAGATGATCTTTAAGGTCACTTCCAACCCAAACCATTTTATGATTCTATGAAACGAGGAAGAAGACTACAAATCCAGTTGAATAACTGGCAGAGATTAAAGTTGGAAATTGGAGGTTTAACAGTGCTCCCATGCTGGAAAATCCCAGGCCGGGTTTCATGCACTGTGCAGTTGGTTTCCACAGTCAGATGCTTGCATGTGCTGTTGGATCCAGCCTTAGTGGATGTAGGCCTTCTCTTGAAGCTGAGATCTAGTTAAAATTATTATTTTGTTACTCTCAAATGCGAAGGATGACCAGGCTGGGATTTTGTGCAGGTCCATCAGGCTTTTTGAAAACAAAGTCCTTTCTGACATTTGATGCTTTCTGGGGCTTTCACATAATCTGTGTTAAGCTAATAGGCCTTTGATCTATGCAGGCTTTTGTGCCTTCTGAGACAAATGGAAAGGATGTATATTTTAACTAGGTACTAGTTAACTAGATTTTCAGAGGACTAAAGTGATAAGCAGGTCCTTCTACATGTTTACAACTTCTTCATGTTTCTTTTCCTTGGTCTATCAGGAGGTGGTAACCATCCTAATACACTACAACCATTTAAATTGCACACAAAAATACTTGGCTGTCCAATGCCCAATAATGCAGAATGCCACAGCTCCCATGTGGCAGCTGGGAGCCCAGCACTGGGCACATCAACCATTACCACCAGTTATTTGCCATCTGTGGATAGCACTTAGAGTAAGGATGAAGTCAGTGAGACTGCTCAGGTAAGCAAGACTAGTATTTTGGGGCACCTTGCTCTCATCACTAATCCTGGAACTCCTCAGCTAAGCGAGACTAATAACATTTGGCTGTGTGTGCAGAGAGTTGTGTTCTTTCCATTAAACAAAACGTGACCTCTACAGGTTCTCCTTTTCTGGTGTAAACATGATGTCTACAGCAAGTGGGGAACCTCTGTACTAGTGCTGCTGAGTCCAAATAAAGTAATGGTGACAGGACCCTTCCTTGGAACTTACTCTGCCACATTCATAATGCAGCAATGCAAAAAAATGTACTCATTGGACCAGATCCTCACAACTGTTGTAAATCTTGGTCACCTTATGGACTTTGCTGGAAGTGTGCCAGGGTACACAAGGAAACAAATGGGATCATTCTCCTTCTTTATTCCCTATCACCACCATGTATATTTTATTTTACTTTTAGCATTTATATGTGACTGATGCCCCCTGCCCATGGCAGGGGAGTTGGAACTAGATAGTCTTTAAGGTCCCTTCCAACCCAAACCGTTCCATGATTCTACAAAATATTTGTTTGCCTATTTTTTTCCACAGTGCTGCTGCTGACATTCTGACATTTCTGCAGGGTAGAGATGTGGTTTGTTACCAACTTTCAGCAAGCATTGCCCATCCCTTCCCCTTTCCCCTCCTTCTCTGCTTTGGGGAGCAGATGGTGCTAATTCCCATTGTGGCTCTTGATACAGCTGAGGTCTCTTCTCTGATGCCTCCACTGTATCATGGAAACTCCCTGTGGTATATTTCGAGAAGAGAACACACAGTTGATTATTGTCTTTTGTTTATGACTTTTAAGATCCTATTAGGATTATATTTCTTTTTGCTGTGCTCTTCCACCTCCCCTTCCAACCTGTCTCAAAGATCTTTGGTTTGAAACTCCCTGCAGCTTGGGGAATATTACTTTTCATTACTGTTGTAAGGTATATTATTTTGCATTCCTACAGATATCCACCCATCACACATTTATCTTTGTAAACACCCTCCGATTTTGATTGTACTTACAATTTTTTGAAGCAGAAATGCTGACTCTTTACATAAAACAAAGGTCATTCTATTGCTTTCTGTTTCAATTTAGAGGCTGAAGCACTGCTAATTGCCATTTTAAATAGTCAATTCTTTAGTGCCCCTCTTCTCATCCTTTGGACCTCCTCCTCTCTTGTATTATACAAGTAGAACAGGATGATTGCTGAAACACATCTTCCTCTCCCCAGGCCTGTCAGTGTCTCATGCCCCCTCCTTGCAGACTCCCTGTGATGTTTTTTGGACTAGTTCTCTGACTCTAACACTCCCTGTCTTCAATGCACTGCATTGCTCTCTCCCAACCTGATTCTTTTCAATCATATTCTTTCCTCTTTGCAATTAAGTCAGTGGTTTTATATACGTGAAATCAGGACTGGAATTTCACCTCCTGTATCCGAATGCTTTATTTCTTGTGCCAGCTTTTCTTCTAATTCAGCTTGCTGAGTTGCTCCAGCACTCTCCTGTCACAAATGTCTCCATGTGTTTTTGCGTATCATATAACAATGCCTCTCGGACCCTGTGCACTGTGCTGCTCAACTTTCCTCCGAACCACTCACAAAATCCACTCCGTTTAGACTAGCCTTCCTTTGCTGTTCTCCACCCTGGTCTTTTATGCCAGATATGAAGCCAAATCCTGATGCTACTGAAGTCATTTGAAATGTTGCCATTTGCAATGCTGAGATGAAAACTGAGTTCACTGTCTATAGATTTAAATATTATGAATGGGGGGGAAGTGGGGAATGAAGTAACACAAGAAAAAGAATCATTAAGTTTATTATGCCTGCTGAACAGATCCTGTGGGCTCTCGCTGTTGTGGCATGTGTCCTTCCGTGCTGCTGTTTTCTGTCACCCTTGCTATGCTATGCTTAATTTAGATTGTAAATTCTTCACACCAGATCCTTTCTGTTTCATTTCTCCTTAATGTGGCATGCCCACCCATGGCCTTTTGCAAATGTAGTAATTCAAGGAGAAGATGCAGTCTTCTGAAAATTTTACCCAGTTTAAGCAAATGAAAAATAATAATAATAAATAAATAAATCACCTCCTCATGGTACCAAACAGGAAACCTCTGGGCAGTGGTCAGGATCTCAGTGGAAAGTCTAGCTTCACTCTGTAATGGTGTAATGTGCAATGACCGCAGTAAGGTACAGAACAGAAGCCTGTGGAGCAACATTTTGTTCATCACCTTTGTATCCATGCCAGGCTGAGGGATACACATCCTTAAAATTCTTTGTATGGGCAGATGTAATTTTCTTTTGAAACTGTACACACAGAACTAACCTCAGCATGGTCTTCAGCAAATATTCACCCTCATTCTATGTTATGAGAGAGGACAAACAGTGATCCTGTGTTTTTTCTGTCAGTACTATGTACAGTCTCCTGTATCCCATCTCAGGTGAATCCTTAAAGGCCTGAGCCATCCCACTGCCATAATGTTTTAGAGTTGCTGTGATTTTGTCGAGAGCCTTGGGTTTGGTCCAGTCAGTCCTAATGATGTACTGAGTGGTTGTTATGGCTGAAATGAAAGAGGCAAGAAGTGCTTTCTACAGCTGAAGCTCAGATTGGAGGTGGGGAGCAAAGCAGGCTGTTTCTGGGGAACTGCATGACTCTGCCACTCATCCCCTTGTTCACTAATAAGTGCCCTGTGCCCTTCTTGAGATAGAGTAATGTATTCCAGTTACATCAAACTCTGATACCGCTGATAGAAATGGCACGATGGATTAGAATTTATTTTGCAGCTATCACAAGCTAATTTCATTCTTGCTGAAGTCACTGGCTAAACAAAGCCAACATTCCTCTCTGACATGTGAGATTACTTCCCCCCTTCCTTTTTCTTTCTCTGCTTAAGGTTCACTTTAAAACACCAAAGTCCTGATTCTCCTCTTGCTCCTGGATTTCACTGGTTTAATTCCTACAATTTGCACAGTTCTCTTGGTTTAGAGATATGATAAAAGAAAACCAGAGTCTCTTTCATGTCATGTGATGAGCCAGTGGTGGCATGGTGCACTGGGAGAGAGCTGCATCAGCTTGCAATGAAGGTCTGTCTGTCCTGCTGCATCTGTTGCTTTGATATTTGAATGGGACTCTTTTGAGACAGTCTCTGTCACTCCTTAACCAGCCTGTCACTCCAGGGAGGAAAGAAAAACTCAACAAAAAAGCCTGGGATGGGAATCTAATGTGGCTTTCCTGAATGACAGGGGACAGCACAAAGCTGGCCAAAGAAATATGTATTTAAACAAATTACTTCACAGTTACACATTAACCCTTGAGTGAGTGTCTTGTGTAATCTAAGAAATAATGGTGGGAAGAAGCTTCAGGCAGGAATCTCAGAACATCCCTTGTAAGCCTAAAGATACTCATGTGAATAGTGGGAAATGGAAGTTGGGGATCTACAGCTGGAAGACCCTGTGCCGTACACTGTCCTGTAAGGATAATGGTGAAAGCATTTGAAGACTGATTGGGAATTTGTGTCTCCATGTGATGGGCTCATGTACCTGAGAAACAGCTTCACTCACTGCCCTTAGGATCTGCACTGAAAAAAAAAGGTATCACAGGAGTAAGTAAAAATTCTAAACTAGGCTGGGATGTCCTGCTGTGTGGGAGACCAGAGTTTTAGCAAGAGCCAGTCACAAGCTCCAGAGCATGTCTGAGCCAAGGATAAGAATGGCCATTGTGGGAATTAAAGCAAATGTAAAACACAGGCTTGGTTATTGTTTCAGTCACTTCTGAACAGTCACTGATCCATTCATGTAACTCTTAGGAACAGGTGTTGCTTTTTTTTGCAAGGGGTGAAAACTAATGTTCTCAAGTATGTAGCTCATTTAGAGTGTTCCCACCTAGTATTTTTAGCTAATACAACAAGTAAAACTCTGATATTCTGCAAAGCAAGTGCTAAAGTCTTAACATGTACCTTGATTTTTTTCCTAAGGTCAGCTGCCACTTTAATTTCTCTAGAAGTCTGTTTTTCCTGCTAGAAAAGATACTTGACAATTATACTCTGTGAAATTTCTTTTTGTTTTGTTCCTGTAAAATGGTATTTTTTCCAAACAATATTTAACTAGAGGGTTCATCTTTAGCATAACTCTTATTTCACGGGAATTATATCAGAAACAAATTGGAAAGTAATGACTCAAACATTTATCATTAGATTTGTCATTAGAATATCTTCTACTCTGTGGCCCTGTAAATGCTTTCCACATCAGAGGTAAGGTCTTCATTAGGACAAATGAGATAATATACTTTACTTCAGGCTTGTAGTAGCCATGTAGGTTTTTTCTCTCCCCATTTAAATAGATTTAACTGAAGTTAGTTCTTGTTGCTAGATTTACAGATCTGCTGACTTAAATCTCCTTCCTGATGAGCTTGTCCAATATTGTCATCAGGAATGGAAGCTTTCCCGCAGGCTGTCCTGCCAATCTGCACCATTACTAGGCCTTGAATGTGTGAGATAATGGGATTCTTTTTATTCTGTCAGCTAGAGAGTAAATTGGTAAGAAGTTGATTTCAGGTAAATCAATATATTACTTATCTAAAGCAAAATAAATCCATATAGCAAGACATTGTGTTAAACATGTACATTTTAACCAATGTAGTCAGTACAGAAATAGACACCTTTTGATGAGTGATGTTGCAATTCTAAGCCGTTGGTGACTTCCCTGCTTTCAGAAATTACTGCTGCCACAGCGTCCTAGCAGAGCAGTTTGTGTGCTTTCATTTTAGGTGGCATCAGTTGGTTTAGCTATGACCAACAATTTAAACTTGTTAAGCTAACCCAGTTTCTTTTGTTTGATGAAAATTGGAAACCTTCTTCAACAAAACTGGGTCAATAACCTCTGATATGGTGGTGCCATCACCATTGCAGCTGATGCTAAATGAGGACTTCTAAGCACAGAAGAAATTGGTAAAATCTCCTTAGGTAACTTACTCTTCAGAAATGTTTTTGGCACATGTGGTCCTCAAGAAGTAGGCTTATTGTTGTACAGGTGCTCATGGTATCATTATCCGACCACTATTGACTGGATTTAGACTCCCAAGACAGAATGTGAGGATGCAAGTTTTATTAAATTCTCTCAAAGTATTTCTATCTGGTTTTCCCACTTGCCCTTTATTTCAGAACGTGGCTAAGAAACATGAAATTTGTTATTCTTCATTATGGATTTAAATGTCTCAGAAATGTGACTTTTCATACTTCACAGGGATGGTAATACTTGCCAGTAATGCTTTTGTTAATGGATCTTTGTAGTTATCTATGAACCAGGTAGAGAAAAATATGATGGTGAAGGTGTACGTTGACCTGCACCAGTTGATGGTACTTTAGCATCTAACCGATAAAGTACAACTGTGTGTTCTCTCTTCACTTGTCCCACCAGTATAAACAGTAAGAACAATAGTTACATTCAGAGGCAGTTGTACAAATTCTCATTTTTGTACCATACATCAGGAGAACCTGATGTAAGAATCTTTAGAAAGAATGCCAAAATAAGTTCAGCTTTAATAAGAAGCAACTTGAGTCCTTACTAGAATTGAACCATCTTGGATGAAAAATTTCTGAAAAGTAAAAATTTCCTCCTCTATTTCTTTCACATTCCAGCTTGCAAAAAGGAGCAGAATAGCCAAAGTAGACGAAAGTGCTCTTGTGGGATAGTGAGCCTGCTGGAAAGGCAGACGTTTCTGCTCTCCCAGAACAGGGCTGTGCTCAAGTGGAATCTTAGCTCAGTTGTGCCAGACTAGGCAGTCTGTGTCCAAATCACAACTGAAAAGAGTTGCTAGTGAGATTCCAAGGTGGCTGGCTAGAGAGCTGTAATAAAATCTCCCAAAGAAGTGAATTAGTCCTGAAATGATTAGCCAGCTTTGTGTGCCTGCCCCAATTGCAGGTGTTTGAGAGGAGGCTGTTTATTTTAGTTCACAGAGCTATCTATAGGCTAAAAATTTAGTTAAGGATTTCCTAGGGTTATTCAAGTATGAGTATGTGTACGTTATGAAATATTTATAAGGATGGTTACAACATGGAAATATGTTGTCTGTTTCTGGCTGTACAAGTTTTGGAGGAAGAAGATGGAAAAGTACTCTGAATTGGAGGCATTAAAGGGGCTAATAGCATGAAATTCAAAGTTAGAAGACTCAGGCATTAGATTTGTCTTATATTTGTTTTTAATCGTTTTTTTCTTTCTTTTCTTTTTCATATGCTTTTTTTCTCATCTATTCTGTATGAAAGGTGTGAAAAATGGTGATATCACATATAAGCAAGAAATTCTCAAAACTGCAGTGCAGGCAAACAGAGGAGCATTAGCTTTTTGTTTCCTAGTGTCTTCTGTACTATGACCTTCAGTATGACTTATGTTAATAGGAGGTTAAAAACCTTTTGATAAGAATGTGAACTTTGAAGTTGATTGTGTTCCTTTTACTGGAAGCTTTGTTACAAGAGACTTCCAGCCTTCCTACCCCACTGTAGAGAGGTTTTTCTTGTGGATGGAACAGAAGGCAAGTGCTTTTCCCAGGAGAGTTCACAGCGTAGCATGAGCATTACAAAATCATCACGCAGCTCCTCTTCCTTCTCCCTATAGGAATAAGTTTGCCTTTTGTTTTCATGAGGTCAAATTGACTGCTGAGTTTTAGTGGAGTGTGGTCTGCCCCTGGTGTGCATTTTACTCATGTGACAATTTCTATAGGATCTCAAGCAATCATGGTCTGTCAGGACGTTCACCTCAGAGCCATTTTGCATCCACACAGTGTTCCATTAACATCAAATTTGGGCTTTGATTCAACAATGACTCACTGAGGGCAGAGCACTGCTTCATGAAATACCAGCTATGCACTCCACACTGCCTGGGATTTTTTATAAATTGCAGAGCATCCCAGGAGATTCAGATTTATTTCCTGAGTCAATGGGGCTTTGGTAGTTAGGGGTTGTTCTGAGATGCTCCCACTGGTTACATACTTGAGATATCACCAAGTGTTTGGTGTACTTGGTGGTTGTACTGGATGCAGTGTGAGCTGGTCCAGAAGCAGCAAATTTTCTGTTTGTTTGTTTTAACGTATCACAGAAGACTGTTGAGGCTACCAAGAGCACTGGAGAAGCATATTTATTTATTTATAGACACACTGTTTACATATCATAGCTTGATGAAAAGCTGAACTCATTACACTTGACCCGAACATGTGACTGTAGTTATCTGCATCACTCTGGATGGCTGTAGACCAAGGCAATATATGCGCGTACTCTGAGCTGCAGTTGTATAGCTGAAGCAGTTGTCCTTTCAGCTTGTCTTTGCCTCTCCGCTGAAAGTTAATGTCCCCTTGGTGTGCCACTAAGCTCCTCCTTTTAGATATCTCTTTAAAAAGTAATTTAGATTAGCATAAACAAATAATTTAAGCAGTAGGTCTCTTTACTTGAGTTTGTCTCAGCTGATAAAGGTTAGGGAATGCTTGCACAAGGCCCTTGGCTAGTGGCAATGGTGGTAGCTTCTGTCTGAGGCCTTGGGGATGAAGTGGGAAGTGACAAGACTCTCCATGTACCACGGTGGCACTTAGAGGACATGTGACAAAGGCATTTCCCTTCATAGTTTTTTGTATAAGTCTTGTTTTGCCTACATAGTCTCCACTGGCAGTAGCATTAATTGAAATGGAATACACCGTTTATAAATATTTCTTTCTGAATCACCACTGTGATTCAGTATAATGGGTTTCTGTAGTATGCAAAGGAGGACAGAGGGGGTAAAAAGTCAAAGCACATGCAGAGTTCAAGCTCCACCATATTCTGCTATGGTGCATCCAGTGTGAGTAATATCACAAGGGTTTCTTATAAATGGTTCTTTTTGAAAGAGAAATGCTTTTTTGCTGATATGTTGACAAATGCACAAAATTAATTGAGCTTCCTGTTGACAGGGTGGCTTATAGTAGCATGCAGACTATCTGTTTGGATAGAATTTCTGTGCTGTCTCTCAGGTGATGCTCTCACTAAACACTTCCTCTTTCTTCTTTGGAGGCTTTTTTATTGGTGCACCTTCACAATATCATCTAGGTGAATCGGGAACCACATTTGGACTTCTGTCAAGGGTAATCTCTTAATGAGAGATCTTGCCCTGTGTTTTGTTATATTTGCTCTTGAAATTATGTTAATAACTTGCTTGCATACCAAACAGAGAAAATGGACAGAGTTGATAGAAGGATGGATGTGTGGTTGGTAGTGCAGAATGAGAGAAGAGGGGTAGAGTAACAGCACTATAAGAAAAAATGTTGAACTTTGTGGCCTCATGGAAGGGTGGTGGGCACGCTAACATGGACTAGTCTGTTCCTGGGAAAACTGTCTTGTCCTCTTCTGAGTGTCTGTATGATCACATTTTGCAGCATGGATGGCAGAAACTTTGAAAGTGCTAACAGAATAAAACAAGACTGAATTAGCAAGTTAATGACTTCTGAGAGTGAGGGTGAAAATCCTTCGGAGACAACTTACAAAATCTCCTTGCTTCCATCTCTTTCAAAATATGAAAGAAAATTATTGGATCAGTGCAGGATGTGTAGGATTTACTGAGCAATGGTGGAGGCCCTTAATTGGTTTAGGCCAGTATTGCAGTCTTGTCCTCCAGTGGTTCCTGACTATATGTTCCAACATTTTCTTGTACCCGACATGAAGTGGTTCAGGCCAGAGAACCAATTGCAATTAAAATATTTTATTTCATTTTTACATCATTCTTTTACATTTAGTAATTGTGTGAAAGCTTGTGCTGGCATAAGGACGAAAGCAGTCACATGGTGGAAACAGTGGCAAGAGAAGGGTAGAAGACATCTTAAGGTCAGTGTTAGCTACTGCTGGCTTAACTGATTGTGGGACTGTGGCACAGAATGGCCATGTAGTAGGCAGGGAAGGAGATAAAGCATGTCTGGTTGATTAAAATAGTGCAGGTGTTGAAGCTAATGTAGCAGGTCCTGTGCTTGGAGACGGTTCATGTCCTCCCCATGCCTTTAGCTCCTCTATCATCAGAAGTGCAGATAAGTCCCTCAAGAGGCTCCTGTGGGGTTTAATTCAGTAAGGCCCTCAGGAGGGGAGGTTCATAAAGATAGGCAGTGTTTGTAGACTGTAACCAGATGCCTGTGCTGATCAAGAAAGTTTGCACCATTTACACTTGGCTGGGAGTGTGCAAGTTTCTCTGGCCTGGTGCAGACCTTTCTTCAGAAATCGGGACTGCAGCTTCGTAATACTGGGTTTGTGCTGCACATTCTTACCTGCAGCCTTCAGTGATGAAAAACAGGGCTCAGCAGCCTCCAGTGTTGCATATTAGTCCCTATGTAAGTGGCAGAGTGTTGTCTTTCACTGAGACTCTACCCTTGAGTAGATTATATCAGGTAGCACCTGCACCGGCATGATAGGGAGCTGGTACAAAGCAATTGATTTAGCAGCCTCTCAGCTGGGTGAACAAGAGCGGGATGCTGCCTGAAACAACTCAGTAGTGAAATTTACTACTGTTTGCTTCCTTTTGGTATATACCCTAGTCTCCAGACTCTCCAGAAAGGGAAGAACAAGTCACAGTGACAGCAGGAAAAATTTACTGATGATGTTGAGGGGCACGAAGAGGTTGTGGTTAATTTTATTTCAAATGAGGACTATAGTAACATTAATGTAAGTGCGCAGAGGTCTGGAGAAGGGGCCTACCTGCTCCTCTCTTGCTTCCTTGGAGCTCTGCTAAGAAGACATCTTTCTGCTTACTCTTGGTTTTCCCCACTAAAAGTTCATATGTGCAATATTTTTGTTTAAATCTGTCTCTGTTAAGGAGGGCAAAGAGAGACCATTATGTTCTCTAGAATGTGCTTAAAGCAAAGAAGGTCTTGGTTTTACAAGAACATTGACTCTTCATTTTGCTTCTGTGTATTTCCAATTCTACTAATCAGTTATGTGTTGTTTTACTATTTTAACATATTCTTAGGTCAAAAACTACCTCTTGAACATAATGTTGACTATCATAGAATCATTTAGGTTGAAAAAACCCATTAAGATCATGTCCAACTGTTAACCCAGTACCCAAGTTCCACATCTACACGTCTTTTCACAGAATATGCTCAGTTGGAAGGGACCCACAAGGATCATCGAGTCTAACCCTTAGCTCTGCACAGCACTATCCCCAAGAGTCACACCAGGTGCCTGAGAGTGTCATCCAAATGCTTTTTGAACTCTGTCAGGCTTGGTCCCCAGTTCCCTGGGGAGTCTGTTGCAGTGCCCAACCACCCTCTGGGTGAAGAACTTTTTTCTGATATCTAATGTAAACCTCCTCTGACAGAACTTCAGGCCATTCAGGTTCTGTCACTGGTTGCAAGAGTGAAGAGTGTCTACTCCTCCTCTTCCTCTCACAAGGAGTTGTAGACTGCAATGAGGTCTTTGCTCAGTCTCCTTTTCTCCAGGCTGAACAATCGAAGTGACCTAAGCTGTCCCTCATTCAGCTTCCCTTCAAGGCACTTCACCATCTTTGTTGCCCTCCTTTGGACACTCTCTAATGGCTTAATATCTTTCCTATATTGTGGTACCCAAAACTGCACACAATATTCAAGGTGAGGCCGCCCCAGGGCAGAGCAGAGTGGGACAATCCCCTCCCTCGACGGGCTGGCGATGCTTTGCCTGATGCCCCCCAGGACACGGTTGGCCCTCCTGGCTGCCAGGGTTTAAATACTTCCAGGGATCGTGACTTAACCACTTTTCTGGGCAGCCTGTTTCAGTGCTTGGTAACCCTCTTAGTGAGGAATTTTTTCCAAATATCCAACCTAAACCCCTCCTCGTGCAACTTGAGACCATTTTCCCTTGTTCTACCCCTTGTTAATGGGTAAAGAGACCCACACGATAAACTAGCTTTCTCAAGGAAGACACCTTTTGTCTCCTTTTATGTACCAGTCATATAAAAAATGCACTTTTACCTTCTCTTGATCAAATAGATGGTCCATAACGAAACTGTAACTATGAAACTGTATTACTTTGCAAAAATATCCTGCTCACAAGTGTAACTTGAGTGAGCCCTGGCCTTCTGCCTGCACCTGTTTTGTTCCAGAGATGTTCCCGTCTTCCAGCATTACACGTGTGAGTGGAGTGGATGTCAAATACCATAGTATTTGGTATGTTTACATTTCTGTCTGTTCTTTATTAAGTTTAGCACTTTAATGTTCTGATTCTTATAGGAACATTCACTCAAGTCATAGTTCTGTCTTAGAACACCTTGTTACCACTGTTTTGAAATAGTTCCTGAGATAGCCTTACTGCAGAAAAAAGCATTTTAGTATTTTTCCCCACAGGTCGATAGCCTGACAGCACTTACTCTAGTGGTTTTCCCTGAGCAAGTTTTGAATGTGTGCAGGCACAGTGGGTGAGAAGCAAACATACAAAAGTTACAAGAGGAGTTGTGATGAGAAGTGTTGCGTATCCTGATGCATGTCTGTCTGGGGCTCTGCCGGACTCCCCATGCCTTACTATGCTTCTCAGAAAAAGCTGCAAAGGTCCCTGGTTTAGTAGGAATGATGAGTAGCTGGTCAGCACTTTCAGACCAGGAGGTTTTCCACATAACGAAACCTGTTGTGCTTCTGGGTTGGCTTCCTCCTGGGTTCTCATCTGATTTAAGTCAAAAAAGGATGTGGGGATAGAGTGATTTTTGCTGAAAAAATAGAAAGCATGAGAATAAACCTACCAGACATTGCTTTGACCAAAGTCAGAACAGGGCAAGAGGAAGGGAAAATACTACTTCTAGAAAATCAAAAGTCATTCATCAGAAGGCAGTCCTGCATATCCTTCTGGCAGGAACACAAGTTTGTTTTTGTCCTGGGAAGCTGTTTCTGGATCCTTGTTATGGCCAGTTTGAGGAGTTTGCTGAGTATTAGACTGCTGATAAATCCACTTTGTTACATTTTTGTCTCCTGTCTTCTGTTCCTCCCCAAGAAAGACATCTTTTCAGCCTCCTTCCCCCTCTCAAAATACCATAGTAACGCACCAACTTTGCCAAAAAATGCTTAGCACATTAGCGGGTTTAAGTGTCATAGTTGTGATCACTCAGAAGGCCCCAGAGCTGCATAGATTTCATTCCAGTGTTCTTTCCAGCTTTTTGACAAGACTCAGTGGGCAGAGTTACAAACGCATGAAGCCCGTGGTACAGATGAAATATGAGTTGCTGCACTGCTCAGAGGGGCTAGTCGTGGATGTGGCAGAGGGAGGAGGGCTATGAGATCAGCTGGGTGTCTGCAGTGAGAGAAGTGTGAATGGCAAGGGCAAGTTTTCCATTACTTAGCGTCCAAATAAAAATGGTTGTTAATATTGACATTATCTGTTCTAGAGTGAAAAAAAGGGTCAGCATTGCCCTATCCAGCATTGTCTTCAAATAAGCTCCATTTATGCCCTGTTGTTTTGGCTGTCTTGGATTTCTGTCTTCTCTAACTTACTTCTGTAATTGCCTGTATGCCAAATTCTGCTCACAGCTTCAGAAGCATGACATCAGGAACCATTCTTCCTGAGTCAATGGAGTTATGGCTACTTTTTTCTTCTTAACCTGATGCAACTGAGAGCACTTCTTGGTCATTGCCCGTATTAACACCTGTTACCAAGAACAGAGAGGCTCCCACGCTGCTGAATGGAGACAGACAGTGGTTTATCTTTCTTGCAGATGTTCCTGTCTTTTTGTCTGCTTGGTGTAAGGAGTCCTTACACCTGCTTGGTGAAAGAGCACATATCCTTTCCATTCGCCTTCCTGCTTATTTGGGACAGCAAAAAATGAGAGGGGATTAGGAATCCATTAGCAAAGTGAGTGAGGGAATGTTTAATAAGCTCCTATTTTCTTGAGCATGAGATCTGACTTTTAGGTGGTGGCTGCAGGCAGGGCTGCAAGTGGGGATATAAGCAGAGAGAATGCATACACCTACTTTCTTTTCCCAAAATTATGATACTGCAGGCTTTTGGTGTGTAAAAGCTGCTTTTAGGCTGCCTGCTGGGTTCAGGCACAGCTGCACTCTCATGTTCCCTCACATCAGGGTGGCTCAGGAGCTGTCCCCTGATTGCAAAGGCAGAGGGCTGATGGTCACATGGGAGATGTAGAGCTCACTTCTGTAGAGCCAGCGGCCCAGTCCCAAGTTCTTTCCAGCCTGGGAGCTCCTCCCTTGAACAGGGCAAATTGAACTTTTGTCTCAATGCAAAACAGTCCTTTCCAGTTCCCTTTGCCTTTTTAGCTAAGCAGGAACCTGGATTTCTTCTCTCACAAAGGTGAGACACTGCTGATTGTTTGCTGCACTCTGGCAGTGCCATGTGGTTTGTGCTAAGTTTGGCCCTTGCCCCAGCCTCTAACCATGGTTTCTGGGCCTATATGGACTCAGCAACAGCTCCAAGCTAGGCCCAGTGTTTAACAGAGGTTAAACACTACCAGCTGGCTGGTCAGAGGTATCCTGCTTCGTGTCAAGTAGGTGCTCCTGTATTCCCTTTCCAACGTTGCACACTAAATGAGGTCTGAATCCCATTAGGGAACAGCACTCCGAATGCTGCCCTGCAATGTAGCCTGTCACTACAGGGCTGTAAATAATTTTAATATTTAATAACTGTTTGCATTGGCCTTTTCTTGCTACAGCACAGAATCACCCTGTAGCTCATCAGAAGTGTGTCTGACCATGCTGCAGGCAGCGGGGTTTCACCAGGAACACACAGATGTGACTGCAGCTGAGCAAAAGCAATGTGGCAACATCCCACAAGGGCTGATCTTTAGGTTTTTTTGGAGTTTTTTTAAATCTTTGATCATTATTTGGAGACACAGTGTGCTGAAGTTGGACAGTCTCTCTGGAGGAAACAGGGCTCAATCAGTCATATCTACAAGCAGAGTTCACCTAGAATGACCAAAGGAAGAGGTGCTTATGTTAGTCTGCTTTTTTTGCATACTCCTTCACATGGTCCACTCGGTGGACCAAGCGATACAGTTGTTTACACCAGGTTGTCATACTACTGTATTAAAAAAACATAATCAAGAAGGAACATTCGAATTTTTCAGAATTGATAGGTTACTCCACTCTTTTCTGTTACTTTGGGTCAAGAGCATGTCTAATGCAATATTCCATCTCTTAAAAACAAACAGAAGAAGCAAAACCTCCCACAACTCCAAGTCTCTACTCCAGTATTTCCCCAAAATTGCATAACACTATGAATGCAAGTGGCATGTTTTAAATGGGTGTTGAGTTGTGTCTCACTGCTTCCTGTATTTCAGACTCTGCTATCTGATTGGAATGATAGCACAGGTGTGCCTTGTGCCTTGGTAACACTGGATTATGCATTCACTGAATCGCCAGGCCCTCGCTTTTTCTTGTGCAGAGCTGGTGTTCGTCTCCATCCACCCTTCTCGCCTCCTACTGCTTGTACACCTGGTGCAGTCAAGCACTGGGCTGAGCTCCTGCTTGTGCCAAATCTACCATGCTGTTGAACGAGGATGTTGCAGTGCTGGAACCAATTGCAGCATAAAGAAGACAAGAAATACATGAAAAAGGGAACTGTTTAAATCATCACATCAAATATAAGAAAAACCCAAATAAATGTGAAGAGAACATGAAATTCCTCTTTGATGTTTTGTGCCGGGAAGGTTTCAATCTCTTTTTAAAGCTCCTCCTCCACCCCCTTGCTTCTTATGGGATTGTATCCAATATTCCAGTGTTCATGTAATGCCTTGACTTTGCTATCATTCTTCTTGGGATAATTATAGGTTAGTATAATGTACCTATTGTTCTGTTCCACAAAGCAGCACTGTCATACGGATGGCAGGGGTGAGGTGGGGGAGATCTCTGTGTGTTCTCCTGCATCCACATCATGTCTTTAATTAGTGTTCTTCCTTGCCTTTTCTTTTTTATTTTAATTTTTTTTTCCATTCCATGGTGCATGCTGAGCACTTCCCCTCCTCAAACTGTTGGTCTCTTTTTCCAGTTACACTAGTGCCCTGTTTTTTTGGTTTTGGCTGAGCTCATTCCCATCATAACAGGTTTGCCTTTCAGATGAAAATAACATGAAACCAAAGTAACAAGTTACTGGTATTTACAAAGAAAGCAGATAAATGATTCTTTCCTAAACCTTATTAGTTGAGTCACTTTTGTTATCTTGTACGATTTTTCCTAAATTCAGAAAGAAGAAGAAACCTACCCTGTGCCCAGGGGCTCCACTCTGCATTTGGGCCTTGCTGCACAAGGCACTGCATAAACATGTACTAACATGGTCCCTGACTCTGAGCGCTCACATGTTTTTCTGTAACAGGATTCATCTTTGCCCTCCAGGTGCAGGTGTGGGAGACTGCTGCTCAGTGCTGTTAAGTGGTTTTGGTGCTGGGTCTTCTGTTGTGTTTGCTAGACATGGTGCCGAGTATGTTACTGGGTGCTTGAGAAAGATTAAGGAGAGGCTGAAGAGCCCAGTTAATCTTGGTTGTTGTACACAGGAGATGAATGTTGGTTCCTAATTGGTAGAGAAGCTGTATAATCAATTGCTTGCTTTCTATTGTTGCCACCTCCAAAACAAATAATATTTAGGGATGCTGATGTATTTTAGCCAGTAGGTTCATCATGATTAGCTGCTGTGTATTTTACTGTAAACTACTTTTTGCCTTTGAGTCAAACAAGTGGTCTGGAGTCATGGTTCCTGACTAACCCATCAAAGTAAAACAGTAGTGGGGTGGTTTTTTATTTTTTTCAGGACTTCACACAACTTCCTTCTCTTTGAGTGGGTTTACCAGAATGATGAAATGGGAAACCTCCAAATGACTGTGTTTTTGAAACCTATTGTTATAAAGGAAGGAATTACAGATTTTGGAAAAATCTGGATTAAAGCCCCTTTGCTAGCAATGAGTGTGCCTCGAATGCACAGTGGGCAAGTGTGTTCGGAGGTCAGAACTTGGTCTCCTCTTCTGCAGTTCCCAGGCTTCCTCTTGTTCCTGATGCACAAAGCCAAAACACACAGTTTTCACTTGAATGTCTCTTTTAAAATGCCTGACATGAACCTTGGAAAGATCTGAAGGCTTGTCATTACTAAGTTCTTCTGTGATAGGAAGCGACTTCTACTATGAAGCCTTTAAAATAATCAGTGTCTGTACACCTTCACATATTTGCAAATCTGAAAAAGCATGATGTCATCTGTGGGTGTGCGGAATGGAGTAAAATGGACTTAGTGCATGGAAGTGGACTTCTTCCTGTGCTGTGACAATGTGATCTTTTTAAAAGAAAAATTAATCTCTCTCATAATGATAATTTGTGGAACTGTGTCTCCAAAACAAAAGAACCAACACAGATGCACAATTTGGCAAGCCACAAATATTAAACATCCAGACTCTTTCTCTCTGGTGTAATTCCATGAACTTCAAGGGAATTACACCAGTGGCAGTGAATCTGGCCTAAAATGCGTTTGACTAATATTTGTTGGTTTCTGCCTGGTGTCTTGAGTAATGCTGAATGAGATTTACTGTTTCAGAAATGGATGAAATCTCATGTGTTTGGTGTACCATGATGAGAAACACACTCCTGTGTGAGCACACAAGCATCTGTGCACACATATTGAGTGCTTTCTGGGGGTGTTCCCAGAACCAACGCGATCGCCAAGGGTGTTTGCAAGCCAGCTCTGGCTGTGGTGTGTGTGTTGGAGAAGCACAGGGATGTTCCTCACAACTGCTGCTTGCCTTGTCCTTGCTTATTGTATTTTCCCTTTGTATCCTGAAGTGGAAACCACAGGTTAATCCTGTGTCAGATCCTGTAAATGTTTGCCCCTCTTGGACCAGACCCAGAAAAATTGCCCCTGCTGGCTTAAGCGTATTTACATACCACAGGTCATTACAAGGTGGTGCTCACCTTTGTATTCATTCCCATATGTCAAAGCAGAAATATTGGTTCATTTTTTTTCTCCAATATTTCTTATATTTTTTAGTTACCTTTTTTTTAAGAAACAAGAAAGCGAAAGGAGTGATCCCCATGGGTCCTGACATCTGCTGCAGTCATTCTTACAGACTCAAAGGAGACCTAGGGAAGGAGAGGAAACAGTCTGGCTGCAGTCTCTTATTGTTTCTCTTTCGTGGGCCCCCACCCTGCACCCTCCTGGGCCTGCAATCCACTAACTAGCTCGTCCTGACTCCAGCTGTCATTTTTCCTTTTTATCTACTCCTCTCTCAAAGAACCAAATGTCATCTCTTGTGGTTCCCTTAGCTGGGGTCAGAGACTCTTTTATATGCTTTATGCTGATCAAGGATTTTTAACTGGGAATGAGAGCGGTAATCAACTGCATGGTTGGGGAAGGGGAGAGATTAAATCTGAGAATTGCCAGTGATTGCCCCACGTGAAGAACAGCAGCTAGCAAAACACATGCTATCATTATGCTCTTATGATTATTTTATTCCCTCAGTGACAGTAAAATGCTATCTGTAGCAGAAAGGTAGGACAAAGTCCACCCTTGCTTAGCCCTGTGGTATTCAATGAATTTTCTGTGGGGTAGAATTGGGAAAAATTAGATTTACTGTTAGGAATGACTCATGTTTTCAGACCCTTTACCTGGGAGATTTCAAGAAAGGAAGAAGGCAAATCAAAGATATGTTTGTGATCTAAATTGAGAAGCCATTTTTGTTCAAAAAAGAGCAACCATTTTAATATCCCATCTTGACTCTGTAGCTATGGGGAAGTCATTGGAGGGTGTAGTGAGATGGGACTTCTGCTGAGTCCTGACACTTCTACTTCATCAGCCAGTTTTGGGGGATCATGACTGAATAAAAGTGGGGTGAAAAAAGTACAGGAAGGGTTCCTGGTGCTGCCTCAATCTCTGCCCATTGTTTATTTTTCTGGTTTATTCAACACGGAATCAAACTCCAGGGACTGCAACAGATTGCAAACTTTTAAGTTTCATAGTCTGTGAAGGTAAAACAATTAACAAACAAGTTAAATTATGAGAATTACCTTTGGAATGATTAATGAATTTTAGTAGCCTAAACTGTCTCCTTCAATACACCATTTTGAAAGTCTAGTCATTCCCTCTAAAACGTCCTCTGCTGTTACAGAGCTATAGGAATAGTACAAAGTGTCCTGATTCTCCTTTTGCACTAATGTAAGTGAAAAGTACTCTGAAGTATACAGGAATTGATTCAGTCCTCTTCTAGAAGAGCATTTTCTTCACAAGAGAAAACCAGACTGTAGTTAGAATTGGTGTAATTGAGAGAAATCTTGCTGGTGGAGAAAGAGGTTTCCCTCAACTCAAATTGCCAGTTTTTGCTAAGATGTGTGCTAGGGTCTAACACAGTAGTATTATTCTGGTTTTATTCTCTAGGCATTTGACAGTGATTTTATAAATGCTTTCAAAATATGTTACTTACTTAGCAACTCCAGCTCCTACAATCTGGGGACTGCATGAAAATTCCAGTTTTACTGCTGACATTTCTGTCTCTGTTGGCTGTAGAAATATTTACACCTAAAGCAATCTACCAGTTTGGAAACAGGACCCAACTTATGATCTTTTGAGTAGTTTGATTTTGGAAATGTTGTAAATACTTCACTGCTTTGAAAGAGGAAAACATGAAGATAACCTGGTTTAGTGGAAGGTGTTCCTACCCATGGCAGGGGGTTGGAACAAGACGATCTTTAAGATCCTTTCTGACCCAAATCATTCTGTGATTCTGTGAAATACCAGGTGTGGGTGGTAGCTGGAATACAGGAAAAAATATGGGAATATCAGGATAAAAAAAGTCTTTCCCATAAGTCAGGGATTAAGCTTCTTGAATTTGGACTTAATCCCCTTCCTGCCTACTTTTCTAGTTAAAATGGGAGATGCACCTGAATTTCAAGTTCAAGATGGAACCTATTGCTAAAGATTCAATCAAATACTACATAGTAAAGCTCCTAAATCTGGGGAGATGTGGAGTTGTGCCTGACTTTTCTTGCTTCCCTCTACCATGATGTTTCAGGTCTAGCATTTGGAATGGGCCTTTATATACATTTTTAAAACCTGATCATCCCTTGTATGCATTGTAATATGAAAAGAAGGATGGATAGGAGTCCACAGTCCTAGATGTCCTAGAGATGCTTTGTCATCTACTGTCTTCTTGGTCTCCTTCTTTGCTTTTCTCTGTAGCATGGGACATAGATCACCTCCTGAGATGATCTAAGCACATTCATCCCACAAATCCCCTGGAAATGTGCATGTCCTGGAACACTGGTGATGCCAATTTTCTCTTTCTGGGACAGACTATAGTACTTGAGACACCTGGTCTTTTTTTTTTTTTTTTTTTTAGAATACTGAGAATTTTTACCCTGTTTTGGTGGACCTCTATATGCTAAATGCTTTGTACATAATTTTCTGGGGTTGCTGGAGACTGGGCTCTTTTTTTTCAGTTTGTCATTTCCAGTCCTTTGTTGTTCAAAGACACACAGTCCCTGCTGTGTGCTGTTCCATTTACTGCTCTGTTTTCAGTCTTTTCTTGCCATCTTTCCTTACTTATTCAAATTTGTCATTCCCAATGGTATTGCTGTTTTGTTCAGTGGGAACCATGATTAAAAGTTTCCCCACTGGACTGATTTGGATTGATACCTGTCTTTTCAACCAAGTGGTCTTTGAACAAATCCCTCATTACATAGGCAAATACCAACACCGAAGCTGTGGCCTCATTCTTCTTCCATCTTGTGTGTCTTTTTACCTTAGCAAAGTGTGTGTAAATCTAGGAGAAACAGAAACAGAGTGCTCAGTCTGTGCAAACTTTAATGACCACCAAGTGTACGATGGCCCGGAGAAATGATGTTTCTAAAGTTCAGATTCAGGCCATAAATCCAGACTGAAGTTAAATTGTAATTTGTCATAATTTACCTGCTGCTATGATATTAAATGTTTTACAAAAGCAAATAGTATTTTTTGTGCTTTCACCTTTTTTTTAATTTTTGTACTGTTCTTCTACTCAAATTTACTGACAGCTGGAATCACATGGAAAGATATTATTGCAGTAGCCAGTTTGATCCTTCAGGACATAATATAAACATGTTCCTCAAGTGACCATAGAACATACAACCCTGAAGGAAGCAGATAATTACAGAAACAAACTGTATTTTCACCACCATTTTTTGAACACCAACAACTCTCTAAAAAGCAGATATTGTTAGGACTTGACCCTCTTCTTTCTGCAGAATCATGTGTTCTGGGATTCTTCTCTAGTATTTTATCAAGATTTTCTCTATATAAAGGTAGAATTAACAAAAAACAGAGAAGCAAACAAACCTAAGCTGAAGCATGCAGCATAAAGATTCTGAAAAGTGTCAGATTTGGGATATTAAAAACAATCTCAAAACCCTGTCAACCTATAGTAAATTACAGCCATACTGGCTATCACGTCAAAATCCTCTAGGAATTTTTACCACAGATGCTTGCCAGATGCTGCAGCAGTTTCCAGCTGTTTCCCCACTTTTGGATGCACCACACAAAACTGGAAACCTCATCAGCTGATGGACAAACTTATGAAGGATAAAATGGAGTAGGAGCTACTTAGTAGGAACAGACATAATTTCATCTAAGATGATGCTGGCTGAAGACACAGCTGCCAGCTGTTTATCAGCTGGCTTTATACTGACGGTTCATTTTCCTTTAGCATGCTCTGTACTTGTACTTCCCCATCTTCCTTCAGTCTTCTGGCTTGCTAGACCAGAAGAAGGGGTATAAGAGAGCCATGAATATATAAATGTATAATTTTCTTATAATTGAACTTCTTTCTGGCAAGAAGTCACATGAAAATCAAGATAAGAGATCCCCCAGCTCTCCACTACCCCCACAAAAAGAACGACCTGGAAGGGGCTGTATCTAAACACCTAAAATGCCAAATAAACACCAAGTATTCTTTGTATTCAAAACCCACGTGAGTTCCTATAGATCCTCCAAAGTAAAGTATTCAAAGTCATTCATGGAAGCCTTAATACCAAGAATCCATGTGGCAGTGATTCATTTGTAAATACATGCAATCTGTGTATAGGCAACACTACAGATCAGTGATAGTCAAACCTGAGAAGTTTGGTTCTTGAATGGACTGAGAGGGAGGGACATAATCACCATGGTGTGGTAACCAGATTCTGTGCTGTGATATGCTGTTTTTGATGCATTGTCGTCATTGTTGCATATTGATGGTAAACTGTGAGAAGATGCTTTAGTGAAGTGTGAGATCATCACACCATGATTAGTTTGTAGAACTCTGCAATTGTGTTTTCTTCCTGACTGCTGGTGAGAGGAGTTGCTTTCCATCTCTCCATCTTTTTGCTTCTCTCGTTGACTACATCAAAGATTAAAGACCAATCTCTAGTTCTTTTAAGTATTGGCTAAGCCTTCTTGTTTGCTGAGCAGAAAGGCTCACATGTGATGTTTCAAGGAACTCAAGTTGAGCATTGTTGAGCTATGTAATACATTAAATTGTTTTCCGTCTTCTGAAAAAAAATGGCCTGTGTTTCATTGAGTGACATGGTGCTGTGTCCTAGTTTTTCTCTTTATGCTGAGAAAGATTTAGTGTGTAACTGTCTAGTGTTATATTCCACAAAAACTCCAAAGAATTTCTGAAGGGTTTTTCTTTTGTAGCTTTCACCAAAGATGAGATTTTTTTAGCATTTGATGCATGTGGCTTGTGGTTCTCTTTGGGGAGCAGAGGTGACAGTTTGGAGAGGAAGGAGATCATCGTTCTGTTGCACATGTGATAGAACCAACAGTGCTACTGTCAAATAATCACAGTTCCTAAGCTAATCACAATGGAGACCTGTCCCCTCCAGAGGACAGAGGAGGCTGCTCTGTGCTCAGTCGCAACTACACCAAGATGATTCATCTGTGTATGATGGTACTTGGAAGCAGAAGACTTCTGTACTCTCCTTAAAATGTGACCTTCTTGCAGATCCTTTAATTTTCTTCCCTTCTCAACTCCTGCTCATGGAGGGACTCTTCCCTTTTCCCTTCCATTGCCTTGTAGCTGTTTCGCTTCTCCCGATGAATGTCAAGTGTTTTGGGCCTGCAGCCCTAATGGGTGGGGGCTAAGACTTGGATCTACCCTTGAGACAGAGTGGAGCCAGCAAAGACGGGTTATTTTAAATTGTGTGGTGACAAGCCTTTTTTCCCCCTCCCTTTTTGTTCCCAGAGGATAGCTGGGGAAGTTTGTTGTGCCAAATGCTTGGAATGTGGTTTTTCTCCTCTTCCTCCCCCTTCAAAACAGAAAGAGAAAACTTTATACTGTGAATTGTCTTAATTGGGGAACATAAATCCAAACTGTAGTGCAGCATTGCTGGGCCTAGACACCTATTGAAGTTTAATGAAGGAAGAGCAGCTTTCTCTTGCCCTCCTCTCTCATTCTCTCCCCACATCAAACTCTTTCTTGTGGTGCCATCCTGTTCAGATGGGAGCATGGGAATGCCTGTGAGAGTGTGTGCATTTGTCCAAAGTTCTCACGGGTCTGAATGCAATATGTGACTCCTTTAAAATAATGCAGTCAAAGTGATGCATGGACATTCTCCCAGGCTGAAGTTAGTTGTGTAGCCAGTGTAGGAAAAAGAAATAGAGACTCCTCAGGGTATCTATCCGAAGTGGCTCTAAGCCCATTTGAGGGAAATCCATGCTGGAACAGAGATTTGATGGTTCATGTGCCCTGACCATATGTTTTGGACTGATGACAGGGTCCCATGTTAAATGTTATATGACTTTTTATTCCTCGTGTCAAGAACCGATATTTTCTCAGGACTTGATAATAAAGTATTTCCTTATCACTACTGACTGACTGAAGAGATGTCTCATTACATCCAGAATAGAAAATAAGAATCCTTCTCCTTGTCCTAGCTGTGGTAATGGGAATAAATTGGTGCCCATCAGCTTGTATTGGATGTAATGGAGTCTCTTACACAAAAAGCCAACCTGAGAGGGCCTTGATCAGAGCATGAATGGGAGTATAATTACACTGAGTGTAATGACATATACTTTAGCAAAGATGGACAAATTCATCTGAAATGGCTTTGGAGAGAATGCCAAAAGCAAAAGCTTCCATTTGGCACTGATGTTTCGAGGAGAAAAGCAATTCACATAGTGGAAGAAAGGTAGATTGGGACAGTAACAGGAAGAGAGTTTAATTAGAGGGTCCTGCAACTCCCAAAATTTATTAAAGCCAATGTTGACTGGCTCTGAGATCTGCTGCAGTAAAATAATAAAACTTACTCTCAGGTGGAAATGCTTCTTATGGTGGTGCAAGACCACTGTTCATCTTCAGTTCTGGATAATATAACATTCCTACAGGAGATATTTTAACCTGCTAGTAATATTTTACTGCTTTTGCCTGCAAGCTCATCCATGCTTGTGTAACATTAAGCATTAAAACTCTTACTTTTATCAAATTCACCAACCAGTTTTATCAACTGCTGCTGATGCAGCAATGGAAGTCTGGGAAGAACTGCTTGCTTTTGCTTTGAGAGATGGGATGAAAGGTTAGAGGGGGTGGATGGTGATTGCATGAGCAATGCAGGTCAGGTTACTGTTGGATTCCTCTTGCAAGATAAGTGAGAGCCCTCTGAAAGGTAATTATTGGAAAGCATAAATTCCTGAGATAACCTGTCCAAGAAGAAATAGTGACAGGAGCAGAGGCCATGTGTTAAAGGCTAGCCATTACTCCAGGGCAATGGGCTAACCTCTCTCTCTCTCTTTTTCTGCAACCTCTCCTTGCTCTGACAGTTGACTCCCTCAGTTCTTTTCCTTCAGTTACTTGTCAATCTTTTTCTCATCCTGTTTATAGACCACTGTGATAGTTGTCTCCATTCTGTACTAATTAGAGTGCAGACAAGTGGAGATTCAGTATGCAGTTTAGTTCCATGTCCAAATTCTTGTTTAGTCGTTGTCTGTGCTTGTCATTGTCATTGTCACTGCCACTGCAGTGTTCAGGTAGCTTTTACAGGATATATGAAGAGAAAAAAGGTTACTCTTGTATTTCTTTAACTGATTTTTCTATAGAAGAAGTTCAACAAGCTTTCAGAATGACATGGAGTCAGCTTTGTCTCTGAATCAAGAAAATTGCTAGATGGCAGTTGGGGAAGGAAGTCTTGCAGAGTGAGAAAACAGATTTCAGAAGAAAAGATGGAGCAAAACTGGGAAATAAGAAAAGTGACTTCTCTTCCTTTATGGCTTCGTTATGCAAACTCTCTGTGTCTCATCTGTAATACAGAGATAATGATATCTACCCAGCTCCTATTTTGACCAGTTGATTGATTAATGACTGTCTCCTGATCCCCAGATTACACTTTTGTGACCTGTAGCTTTAACTACTGCAGTGTATTACATCCCAGAAAGAAAATGGAAGCAATGTGTTAGCTCTGGCTAGTTCCAGCTGGGAAAACATGATAAACTGACCTGAACAGCCTTGCCCACGTGTACCTGCTTCTGAGACCTCATTCTAAAAGTGCACTGAAGCATGGTCTGTCTGTTCAGCTGCCATCTCTGTTCAGCAAGACATTCAAATATCTGCCTAATTTTGAATTGAAGGAGACCTGCACACTCAATAATGTGCTGTGCTGAACTGGGACCTGATGCTTGGTCGCAGGCAGGGTTTCATCATGAGTATTTGAAGACCTCAGTGAACACATAGGGCTAAAGATACATCCAAAGTCTGCCCTAACATGATGGGGGTATGCATTAAACAACTGGAGTCTTTCAGAATAGTGAAACCTGCCAAAAGAGTAAGCTGCTTGAGCAGAAGAAAGGATCTTTATTTTGCAGAGATAATTGCAGCAACACACTTTTATAAACTTTGCTAATTGTTAAGTGAATTACAAGGCTTTTCTGTTTCCTTTAACTGTTCTACAGTAATAGCCACCTCAATCTGATACTTGAATTAAGGTGGTGCTGTGAACAGGAAGCAAGCCAGAAGAAAAACAGGTGCAAGGAAAGTCAATATGTAGGGGAACAACCATCAGATATTTGAGTTTCTGAAAGCAAGTTTTGGCAAGCATTTTTTCTTGACTTTATTAAGGAGTTCCTCTTATGTGCTTCCTAAGTAACTACAGAAACAAGGGCACAGGTGTTCGAAACATCACTCCTCAGAGTTAAATGTGAATATTTACAATGAGAGTTTTCTCTGTTCCCATGGGATGTGTTCCAGTTGCAGAAGATCCTGTGCCTAGACCTTCAAGTTAGTTCCAGTTTGATCTCAATACAGGGCACTCTTTATGCTGAGGAACCTGTGAGATGATGTGTTGGATGCATCTGTTTCACCTCTTCTAACTCTTATTGTTCCTTTTTTGAGGATTGATAACATTGCCTCAGCAGAGGAATGCCCATAATCTGCCCTACTTCCATTTGTGGGTAGAGCTGGAGGAAGGAGGTGAGAAAAGGAAATCTAACTCACAGTCCTCTTGGGAATTCCCCTATGTGGTGTGAGTCAAGTATGTCCCTGCTGTACATCTGCTGAGGTCAGTAGATTTATACAAGTAACAGAATGATTGTTCCTATGTATTCAAGAGAAGTAATAACTCAAAGAAACACAATCTTATTTATCTAGGCTTGAGATGACTTTGTAAAGAACAGAAAATATGTTTTCCTGTGGTGTTTTCTGGGGTTGATAATTACTGACTGGGTAGAGTAGATTTTTGTATTTTCTTACATGTGTATTCTGTTTGTTATATGTATTGTGACTGAGGAACTGAAAGTACTACCCATTCAAGATTAGTAACTTTATCTTTAAAGTATTGGCTCTAGCTGATTTTTTTTCCATAGCTGACCTCAGAGGCAAAGTAAACTCTAATAATTATGTGGTTTTATGTTAGATCTATATAAATCTCTACTTTGCTACTTGTCTAATCATTTTCACCTGAGCAAAATGGATTGCTTCCTGTAGCGGGATTTCCTTTGCAGCAGGAGAAACCAGGTTCCTACAAAAGAGAAAAGTCAGCAGAAAAATGTGAGCTCACTAACTCTTTCTAGTCAAAGGACAGGAAGTACCTAAAATTTTAATGCAATTACAGTTTGATGTGGTGGGGAAGCTTGCCTGCCATTTAAGAACATTTGTACTACTTTTCTACTTGCATGTTTATTTTAATCTCCTTTAAATTGTGCCATCTGGATTGAATGACACTGTATATTTTTCTACTATGTAACTGCACAAGGTGCAGGGGAAATCCCAGCCTGAGAACTTCCAAGAGGGCTGGCTAACAAAGGTCATTCAGACCAGGACTGTGCTGTAGAGCTTGGACTGTTGTGACTCTGACACGGCTTAAAGCATGCAAAACCTCCGTGGTCTTTCCTGGCATCTTGCTGCCTGTTGAGCTCTGAAGGAGATACATGGCTTCATGAAAGATGAGATGCTTAGAGACACATGAAAAGGAATGCTCTCGTCAGCTTAGCTGATGTGATTTGGGCGAATGATGTAAAAGTGGTGGTAGGGAAAAACTCCTTCCATTTGCATACACTGTGTCTCCCAGAAGGCTGTGCTGACTGAGTGACCTAGCTGTCACCACTGATGGTGTGAACAGACTTTGCCCCATTGCAAACAAACAAGTGTGCTATTTGAAGACTAACCCAAGCTGGTTGTACTGCTGGAGACTACCTCTGGTGGCAGAAGGGGTTTTGTGAGCTCGCTGTCAACTCCTCCAGGCAATGTCATCTGGGTTTGCTCAAACAGATCAAATGGCCTTGCCTGAACTGAATCAGGGAGCACTCACGCAAGTATTGCTACTGGCAGGAGGTGTGGGAGCAGTAAGCTGTAGGAGACAAGCAGTGAAAAGCAGCAGGGTAGGAGGGGAATGGGTGATATTTTTAGCTAGCACAGCTAGAGCCAGGAGAGGATTTCTGTTCATGATCTGAGCATCTTTTTTGTACAGACAGTGCTTGAAGTAATGCACACGATTTATTAGTGAGTAAATGTAGGGTCTTCCTGTGTTCTGCAGGGGAATTGTTAAAGCTACAAAGGCAGTCATGGCGGAGTAATTTGTAGAACTCTGGTTTGCTGTCTTCCTGGTGCTTGGGTGATAGATTATGGCTTTTACTAGGAATGCAAAAGATAGGTCCACTGTGGGAAATCAGAACCGTGGGAGCTGAATGGATAGACTTTGTCTTTGTCTACATCTGGCCCCTAAGACTATGGTTGCACTAAGCCAAACAGAATTCTGGTGACCCCAAGCCCTAGCAGCTTGAGTTGCTTCTTTAAAAATATATATAAAAAATCCCTTGGATGTTGTCACGTCCAATCTAATACTGTTGCTGAAGTTTTCATTAGTTCATTCCTTTAGTAATTGGAGAGAATTTCTGACCTTTTGGGGGAGGTTAGGACCAAGCTGAATTTTGACTGCTGTCTTCAGATACAAAAAAACTCCGGGTTATTACCTTTCACACCTGTTGTTCATTTAATTGGATGTGGCTGCATCTCTTTAAAACAGAAACCCTGGCCTGGGAAAGGATAGATGCTCTGAGATATCCCCAAGGAATCTGCCTCTGAGATTAACGTAATTGGTCACTGCGCTGAGTCTAATAGAGATTATATGCAATGCCCGTCCCTGGAAACACCTTAGGTAGCCTGGTGTATGGCATGGAAACTGCTGCTGATACCTCACAATGGGAATGAAAGAGAAGTAAGAGGAGATGTGGACAAATTGCCACATGCGCCATAGTATGATTGTTCAAAGTCCAGTATATTTAAATGGGGCCAATAACTTAATCTTCTGAAATACCCAATTTCATAAGCACACATCATCTTGTACCTGTTGTATATAGCCAACAACTCTGCATGTTAACAGCTGAATGAGATGGGCACTGTGATCCTACTCTTTTGGCTTTGAGAGCTGGGAATGTTGCTGCAGACCTTGACCGGGGCCATGCACAGCTGCAGGAAGAGAAGCACCTCCAGCTCTGGTCCTTGTTCCTGCACAAAACGGCAGCAGATCTTGATCCTGAAAGCTAGATTTTTGTTGACAAAATACCATCATGTACCACACTCTTCTTGGCAGTATTAACTTGTGCTGCTGTTTCTCTTCTTTAAATGGAAAGGTCGGTAGAGCTTTTATACTTCTACAATACCTGTGAGGATGGGCTAATCAGATTGATTTTTTTCAGATTTTAAGTTAAGCCTACCTTTTGTAATTTTTCTTCAAAGACAGACTTTTTGCATGAGATGATACCTGTAATTTCACACTGGATTAAATTACAGCCTAAGTCTGTTTTCAGAGTAGTGAATGTAGCTCACTCTACGAGGCTGTGTTCTCTGCTATGAATCAGCATCACACCATGATTCAAGCAGTGTCAATTCTGGACACAAATACCCAGCAGGGATTTCCAACCCACCAGGTGAAATCTGCTGATAAATATCTGACCAAAGGGGATTCCTTTGCCCTTCTGTATAAGGGATGGGCTAATGCTGGGTGCTTGGAGGAGGGTGCCGAAAAACATCACATTGCTTTTATACTGATCTGGGATTCAACCTAGACTCATGGCTCAGGTCACCTTCTTGACTGCTGTAATGTCTGGGCTGTGCCAGTGCTGATTCAGGAACTTGTCATCAGCTCTCTGATGGTTTCTAATCTCTTGCATTGCATGCAGTTTATGCACCTACCACAGTACTTTGAACAAATGCTTGAAGTTTGTCTATTTTGACTTGCCTGTATGAGTTCTTCCAATGAAAGGCATTAGCTCTCCTGGCAAGCCTTTTCTTCCCTTTACCCTCTGATCACTGCTGCTCCGGTAACACTGTCTCTGCTTGCATCTGTGTACTACTTTGCGTTCAGATTTGTGTAGTCTACCTACTACTGAAACAGTCCTGCTAGACATTTTTTATTCTGACTCCCAGGCTTGTTGTCCATAAGTTGAAATTATTCAATATGTATAGAAATGAAATAGCTGCCTCAAGCTGGCTCTTAGAGAGTCTAGGATAGGCATGTGTTTGTGGGCCTTTAGAAAGCTGCCAAGTTTATGTTAAAAAACTGAAAGCCCAGAAAGTTTGAGTCATTCTGTAGCACATCTGGAAATCCTGTTTTGCCTTTGCTTATGCTCACACCCCTTACATCATTAGAAAATGTTGTGCAGGGACAGATGCAACTGACCACTATGAGAAAACTGAATCTGCACATTCCTGGACTTTCTGGCTTGCCATTGGAGTTTGTGGTAGGATTTTGAACAATTTGTTACGCTTCACTTAACATCAGGAAAGCCATTCTGTATTTCTCTTGAGTCTCTATGTCCTACCTTTCTGCAGTTGCAAAAGGTGCATGCTTGTAGCATTTAGGAACTGCTTAAAGACTAGAAATTCCGGAGAGTACAGCCAAAGGAGGCGCCCAGCCAGGCCTTTGCTGTTTAATGCTTAATAGTGGTCTGACACTCTTGCATGTGTCATTTTCTTTTGCTTGGATCTTTTGATGAATGTTGTGTTAGCATCTTGCAATGTAATGTGAGGAGCAGAGCAGAATGCTTTATCTCTTCTGGGACAATACTCTGGAGCTGGGGGTTTGCTGTCCAAAGATGCTGCAAGATTCTGGTGATACTGGGCTCTGTTAAGCACAGGTTTCCAGTTGCATCTGGGTCTAGAAAGGAGAAGCATATGTTCAAGCAGCATGAAAGCTTGAACTTAGTTCACTGTGCCCTTCATGAAAGTCAAGGGTGTTTCAGAGTCTATGAGGAAAAGGCATGAGGAAAGGTGGGGGACTATGGACTTCTTTGGCTTGTGTTGTGATAGAGTACAACAGTTTTGCAACTTGCTCTGTCTTCGTTGCTTATCTAGGCTAAGGTAGAGAGTGAGAGTAGGCCAGCCCAGATTGGAGAAACACACATGAGCATGGCTAGGCCACAGCTTGAGAAGAGAATTATGCTGACTGGAGAGGAAGGGCCTTTTGCTGATTGTGTCTCTTCGATTTCCCACATTAATGTCTGTCTTTGGATCATTAACAACATTAGTGCATGTAATGTTTCCCACTTCCAGCCAGCCTCACTCTGATATCTTCTTACTTTAGCCTTTGCCAGGCATGCTGCCCTTGCTTTCAACACTGAGAGATTTGGGAGAGTACTGTGGGCATGAGTGGGAAAAGGACACATAAAGCTTTGTCTCATCAATGTAGTGGCTGGCATTACTGCCTGTATACTTTATCATATTCCCTGGAGGTTTTGCATAGATATTAAATAGAAATGGTTGAAGAATTGAGCCCGTGGCATTCTTCATGTCATGGCTCATGGCGAGAAGGAGGAGACGCCTGTCAGGGGCCTCCTGGGATCTGCTGGAAAGGAGTGAGTTTAGCCAGCTCAGTGCAGTTCTCTCAACACTTGCCAAGACATAGGGTTGGCCAAGCTGGTCTGCAGTGTCGCAGGCAGGTGATAGCTCAGGTAGCACCTGCATGGTTTTTTAGTTTCTGTTCAACTTTGTGAGAAGGCCTGAGACCCCACTGATGCTTCATTTTCAGACTCGTTCATGAATGCCTCCAAAAGGAGTTTGAAAAATATTTTCTGAAGCTACAATGCATTATTTCTTTCACACCACTTCTCAGATCTTGTCCAGTTTGAAACTGGATGGTAGTGCTGCTGAAGAGCAAATTCTGATTTAAGATGTCTTTTTCAGTTGTCCTCAGTGTTCCTCATAGTGTCAAATTATCTAAAATATAAGATTAGAGTCTAAACACACAGTAAACAAAAACTCCATGGGTCTTAAGGAAAACAAGTTTCACATTTTTGATGAATGCTGGGGACCATTGCAAACAAAAGGAAAAGTCTGCTCCTTTCTATTATATGACTAGTCATTTCTGTCTGTGCTATCAGCTTTTTACTTGCCTAGTCATGTAGTGAGAAGGTTTTAGAGGGAAATGACTAGAAAGAGGCCTGGTCTCAGGAACTGGAGAAAATATGGATTCAAATTCAGAGGATCTGGTGGAAATTTAAGAGCTGCATCTAAGGAGAACTGGTTCTTTGTTATATAAGTTTTCCCGGAGTGGTGTGGACCTGTAATCATGGCTGAACTTGGCTGGTTATATGTCTTCAGTGAGTGCTCACCTTCTCTGGATCCTAACCTGAAATGTGTTAGGCATTGCAGAAGGGCTTGTGCTAGATTCTACCCATTTTGTAGCTTTTGTAAAAGGTGTAGTGCACTCAAATATCTGTGAGTTTGCAGGATGGGCTGGGAAGTAGTGGTGGAAAGCTGCTCCACTTCTTTCAGGGGCCCATGAGGATCCCTTGTCAGCACAGAAATGAACATCATAAACCAGGCAGGTTCTTTTTTTTTTTTCTTCATTTTTTGCATGCTTAGACAGAGGAGTCATGGCACTAGGTACTGTATAGAAAAGTAGTAAGTTGGAGTCTGCTCAGAAATCTTATTATCTGGTTAGAGCAGGCAGGCAAAGGTTGAGAGAAGGAAAGAGTTGTTCTTCACTGACCTCACTATTACCTGACCTGATTCCACGATAGAAAACTTCAGTTTCTTCACATTTAAAAGGACAGTGACCTCAGAAAGTCACAGGTCCAATCTTCCATGCTGGTGCTTACTGTCATGCCAATGACTACCTGCAAGGCTGCAAAGATTTCCACCAGCCTCACATCACTGTCCCAGCACCTACAGGGCTGATGGTGCTTTCAGAGTGCTCATCTCCCCATTCACACTGAGCTTCCACTGCTCTGAGCCTGCTGTTTAGTTTCAATCCTACCTTTTTTCACCAATAAAGAGCCCCTAACTCTTACTAAATATTTACTCCTCCTATGCAGCTTTGCAGAGGTTTGTAAAACCATAGGTTGTCTTTTCCAAGTCAGGGAGCTTTTATTAGTCAGCCAGAATGGGGTTATTTTAGTGTCTGTGGGCTGGAATGTAAGTCCAAAGCTTGCGTGTATGCCAGCAGTGTTGCTGGCATGCCTGTTCCAAACATCTGGGATTTCACCTGTGGCTCTGCACTGAAGTGCTCTTTGCTTTTTGCAGTGTGCTGACAACTGTAATCTGTATTTCCAGTTGTGCTGCCTTCAGTACGATTTGCCTTCCTTTACCAGCAGTTGTTCATGTCTCCTCCTTGGGTTTTTTCCCCCAGCATCTTTGAAATCTGCACATATGCTGATGATTTTGTGTCATTAATATCAATTTAGACAAGTCTTTGTGACCTTTCACTCTCATGTCCAAAGGGAAGAATTGACCCCTGCAGTCAGTCACAGCACAGCACTGACTCATACATACTTTTCATAAAAATAATGCAGAAATTCCCCATAGTTTTTACCCATAGTTTTTCAGGAGATGAAGTGTAAGCCTGCCATAGCAACACACTTTGAGAAAACTATGAAGCATGTAGCATCAGATAGTTAATCTTTTTCTGACATACGATACACTTTTTACTATTAATGTTGTCCATTCTTTTTTTTCCTCCTCTTGTACCTCACTTGCTCAAACTCAAACTGTTTGAGTTTCATTTGAGCTTGTGTGCTCTCAGTCTTATTCCCACCCTTGTCTGTTCTCCAGCTCCATTGTAAACCTACTAGGAGGGGACTGGGATTTGTCCCACCTCTCTGATTCCACAGAGATGAACACAATAGGACTGTACTTTTCTTTTTTTGCCCTGATTCTAATAGTATTTTCTGTATTGCTTGTATAAGATAAAATATGCTCTGCTTAAATATGTAGCACTGAAAACAAAGAAAGTTCCTTAAAAAAAAAACTAACTGAAATTTGGAACAAGTCAGAATCCCTCCAGTAAATACTAATGGTAAAACAAAACAACCAGCCACACAAAAATAATTGCAAGGAAGCTGTTTACCACTGAGATATGAGTGTCATAAGGAAATACTCTTTCTTTACTTTCCTATATTTGATTATTTGTCACGTTAAAAAAAATTTATAATTGAAGTCAGAGCAATTCCTTAAGGTCTCAGTGTCTGAATAACTTTCCAGTGAATACTTAGGGGACTGCATTTTTTTGATCATGCTTGCTGTAATGGAGCCAAGGCAAGCTTTTTTAAAGTATGGAGGTGACTAAATGCTTCTCCTAAATGATTTTTTTTCTATAAGGCATAAAATACATATTTAAAATCTTTAAAATAAATGTAATGAAACAACTAGACTACAAGATTTTGCCAAGAATGATTTTGACCTAATAGCTTAGTTGCTTCTTTGTCATGAGGATCTCAAAATGTCTTTTCTCCCTCTTAAAAAAATCTGAAATTTAATCTTACACTGTACTTGATAGTGTGATTTAAAGCCAAATATTTAACATTCTAAGATTTATAGTTATTTTCAGTCTTAAAAGAAGGCAGAAACTGAAATAATCTCCCATCAGATCCTAAATCTGGGTTGCTGAGAGGTACTGTTAATATGAGTGCTTTGTGGTGTGCATATTCTGATGACTGAGGTGATTTTTGGCATAAGGAAAACCTAAGCAGTTATGGCAGTTTGTTGTCACACAGCTGTGCTCTTCCTTCCAGTAAACTCCATGGAGTTAGTGAGCATCCCTGGCTTAATACTGGAGGAATTTGACATAGCTCTGCACTAGCTCAAGTGTTTGTGGAAAGAGCTGTTAATCTTTGATCAACTGGAGTCTCCTTGTTACTGACTTTGATTACACAAGTGTACAACTTTAATTACAGCTTTTAATAAGCTTTCATTTCTTCCTAGCCACATTCTTTGTATAGTAGTGCAGCTTATCTCTTCCTTTCTCCCTTGTTCCCCTTCCCTTCCCCCCTGCCTTTTTATGGAAAAGGGCATTTGAGGTCATTGCAGGGGATTCGATGTCCAGAGGGATCCTGCCATACACGCTCTGCCCACAGCTGTACCCTCCACTTGCTTGCACAGTCCAGAGAGCTCTCTCCTTCAGCTGCCCTGCAAAGATCCCCGCACCAGCATCTGCCTGGGAGTTGGTGGTCAGCAGGGGAGTACAGGGCTGAGAGGCATCACATTCGCACAGACATCCACTACTGTACAAAACCACTGAAAAACCCTTAGAAAGTCTCTGTAGCCAAAGGATGTACTGAGTCCTGTGTGAATTTTCTGCTTGTGAGGAGCTTTCCCCTTTTCTCCCTTGGGGACACTGTGAAATGTGGTAGCTGAAGTCAGAGTGACAAAGGGCATCAGGAAGCCGGTGGGCTCCAGCATCTACCTAAGGTACTCATTCCACATCCACAGACTTAGTGTCCTGGCTACCCTCTGGTCATTAGCAAAATGACCTGGTGAAAGCTTTGTGAGAGACTTAGACTTGTAATTGTAAATACAATTGTAAATACAATTACAATGACATTGAGATATAAAACAAGCAAAAGGAAATGCTTTTTTTTAACATGAGTTGTATTTCACCTGTGGAACTCTTTGCCCCACAATGTTTTAGGTATGAAAAAGATCAGTGGGTTGAAGAGTTTGTTGGATAAGTTAATGGAAGGAAGATTCATCAAGGTCTATTAAACATAATCTTCCCATCACTGAGTGGCCTGAGACTTGCGGAGACTGAGTTTTGATCATCAGAAGTGAGAAGAGGGAGCTAAAGAGGTGCCTCCCTTGGTATTTGCTGTATTTGTGCCCTTCCTGAGCCTCTGTGTTTGGCCCCTGCCAGCAAGAGGATATGGGGCCAGTACAGCCCAGAAGAAAAGCGTTTGATTCCCATGGAAGTAGTAAGGTGCAACTGAGGAGTGCCTTAAAAGATGTGAGTCACAAAAAAGGTGCAAATGGTAAAACTGAGCATTTTGAACTGATTTAACATTCAGACGTGTGCAAACTTTTAAAATGCCAGTTGTGCCTACAAAAGAGGGTAGTGGGGAAAACAACTAATAGAACAGGAAAGGGAGCCCTTTCCATCTCTGTGCATGCATCCCTTTGGCTCCCTTGCTGTGTGTGCTATACTCTTTTTGCACACTAATGAATATCAGAGTCAGAGCAAGTTATGCTATATATCACTCTACTCCTGTTTTCTAATGAACTCACCCCTAATGGGTAGCTTTCCTAGCTGTTTGTGTCATGACTAAATTTCACCTTGACAATAGATCAAGAATGAGGTTCAGCAGTGTGGCCCACCTACTTTGCAATGCTTCAGCACGACAGCTGCTTTGTGTCCTCAGGGTAGCTTTACTTTGATGCTTTTCACTGCTTAGAAAAATTTGAAGGGAAGATTCTGGTAATCTCCAGCAGGCGGAGTTTTTAAACTTTTCTCAAGGGAAGATGAAGATTCCACAGAATTTTTGAACAAATAGTTTTTTATGAAATAAGTGACACTGTCTTTAGAAATGCTCCTCCCACTGGGTTCCAGAGGAAAGTAGCATTTACCATGCTAGATCTTACTGGTCACTGTTGTAGCCTGATGCTCTTGGCACCTCAGGCTTCACTGTGGAAAACTCTGGAAGGCTTCTGACAAAACGTCTAGTCTGACCATTGCAGACATAGCTCTAGTTGTTAAGGGATGTGTTTTCATGCCTCAGAAGTGCACAATAAGAGGACTACATTCTTTGATCTTATGGGCTCTCTGATGCCAAAAATGCTAGAGTGAAGTTCTTCTAAACTTGGCTAGCTTTCTGGTTGCTCAAAATATACTGCAGGAGTTGCTGTAACATGGGATTGAAATGATTGGTTTGCTGAATTGGCTGGACAAACTATGGGGGGAAGAAAAACAATAGAGTGAGTTCATCATGGTGTACATGTGCCTGACCCAGGGTCATGGGCCAGTGTGGTTGCATCATTTGCTCATTCAGTAGCCATGCTGCTATTGAAAAGATCTGTGTCTGGTTCCTGAGAGTCTGATCTTTTGGTGACACTTTCTGCATGATCTGCTTCAGCAGTGTCTCGTGTCCGCAACCTTTGCATCTATTCAGGCAAAGTTTTTCTGTTTGTCCATTCTTAAATCAACCTCATGTCCCCTTTTCCTAGTCTTGTTGGAGGGGGCAGTGCAATCATTCTCACTGACTGCCCTGTCTCTTTTGGCAGACTTGGGGACCAGTTCTACAAAGAAGCAATTGAACATTGTCGCAGCTACAACTCTCGGCTGTGTGCCGAGCGAAGTGTCCGTCTTCCCTTCCTGGATTCACAGACTGGGGTAGCTCAGAACAACTGCTACATCTGGATGGAGAAGAGGCACAGGGGACCAGGTTGGTAGTGTTGTGTCTGTGTATGCATGCGCATGTATCGAGGGCTGGCCGCTGAGCCCTCATGGGGTTTAATTAATAGGAGCAAAAATCTGCTACAGGCCACACAGAAGAGAAGCTGCCTAAACCTCTGTGTCTGCAGGGGATTTTCTTTAGTAACTGCAGAGAGCTCATGCTAATTATTCTCTCTCTACCTGTAGAAGTGTGTGACATGGTAGTTTCTAAGGCCTCATCAATGTAGGTCTTTTAATGCTATCGATCCCAGTTTGTAGCAGAAGACACAATGCTCTGCTCTAAGTAGGATTGGAATTATCTTCAAGGTGGAGGTGGGAGTTTCTCAGATGAATGCTGAAAATAAGGAACTGCATTGGGAAGGATATAAAACCGAGGTAAAATATAGAAGAGTCCAGTTAATGGAATGTGCGTTGTTCCAACGGTTAGAAATATACATATATATATACACATATAAGTCCTGATTCTGTTTTGGACTTGGATATCAGTTTTGGAGCTGCAGTTCCCTTGGGTGCAGAAAGAAGTTGGTGTATTTCCTTAAGGAGCTTTGGCTAATGCCTGTTCCAAAGCTCAGTGAAGCTCAAGGGAAAAGAGCACTGTTTTTTTTTGTGGACTTTGGTCAGTCTTTCCTTTGTTAGAGTAAATCCATCTGAAATCCTTGTTTGAGAGGCAAAGGACAGTCACTAGCTCAAAACCTGGAGATGTTACTCTGACAGAAGTCCTTCTGAACCACAGGGGAATTTGGCTAGGGTATATCTCAGTATCTGAGCAACAGTATGCTCAAGGAACAGATTTTTTGACAGCACCAAACTGGGTTACTACTCTTTTTTTTTTTTTCTTTAATAAAGACCAGAGAATCCAGGCAGGAAGGGGGCTAGGGTACATGGTCACTGGAAGCATGACATGTACATGTGCATAAATACCTGCCAGTTCCTGTAAACCATACTGAACTCCCCCTCCTCCCCTCAAATTCTAGATCTGAAATTATGGGAAGGTGCAGCCTGCTCTAGCCTCTTCCACTGGCCTGTTTACAGGAGATGAAGTGCAAGGAATGCATGGGATGTTTCCCTCACTCTCCTGTAGCTAAGAAAGCAATTGCTGCTTCTGAAGAGTGCTTAGCTGAGACTTAGCTGAAACTTCCCTTCTCCCTTTCCTACGATATACTGAGGGAAGGATCCTTGCGTTCCTCGTATGCCTAAAATATCCAAAGTAGATTTATTGTTATCTTGCACTACTATCAGAAAAGTCTTTCTATAGTAAAATGTAGAAGACACAGGTGTTTTACAGCATTAAAAATACCCTAAGAATATTTCAGCTACCCAAACTGCTGGGGTAATCTGGGACCACTGAATGTGGTTTACAAGCTGGGAGTTGTCTGACCTTCTGGACTCACCCTTCTTTTGTGGGGTTGCTTCATAACCATATTAGAGTTTTTGCTCCAGCTGAAAATTCCCATTCCTAAAAGATTATGCTTTGGCAAAAGTAGCTTTTTTTTTTTTTTTTTTTTTTTTGACTAATCCATTTACCCAAGGGATTTCTGTTCTTGTAGCATCTTGTTATGAGTAAGGTGCTGCTAGTTTTATTCTTCTGAACACAGTCAGGAGGTATACATAAAAACAGGTATACATCTGCTACATTCACAAGTAATGTTTTGTCAACAGCAACTTCTACAAAGATAGTTAGAAAGTCTTGTGTGTGTCTCATTGATGTCTGTGCACTTGCAGAAGAAACCATTATAAAAGTGTTACAGCATCACACGAGGAACCAAGAAGTCTTAATGCTTTGCCTATCTCAGACACAAGCTCTGTGGACTACCTTGAGCAAATTCGCTCTGCAAGTCTTTCTTTCCTCACTTCTGATAGTGAACTGTTTGGCAGCTTGCCCTACAAAAAAGGACCAGTGACATTTCTCCTGCAGGTCTGCAGTGGAGACTAATGGTGGAACATTCTTCACAGAGAGTATCAAGTGAAAGAAGCCTCCTGTGTCTGGATTGGCCACCAAACCTTATGCTTTTGTTATTTTGTATTAGAATAATCAGTGTGAAATGAAGCAGCCCTCCTTCCCCATATTTACTTTCCTCTTTCTTGATTTTTATTGGCCCATTTAGTGCTCCCTTGGGTATCTTTGCATAATCTATTTCTTGTAATATTATGGTGAGTCAAAGCATCCCTCTACAGCTTTAGCATGCCTGGTTTTTTGGCTCTGCCAGCCATCCTGGTATCTGTCCTGTGTGCTGTGCTCACTACCATTTACTACCCCTAACCTGAAAAACTGTACAAAGACAAATGGCAAAGCTCCAGGTTCTCTTTTCACTTATACAGGCTTGAAAAACAGAGGAGAGTCAGGACCTCAGCATATTAACCTGGATTCTTGCTGTCCTCTTTGTTAAAGGAGTCAGAAAACTCATCTCATGATAAACAGTTCAGGGTTAATTTCACACAATATCGCACATAACTCCCTCCTTTCCCCCTCCTCGCCTGGCCTTTCACATGAACTTTGAGTTATGACTCTCCTACACTAATAAGATAAACAACATAACTCACTGCAGGTTCTGCTATTTCCTGTATAAGCAAATGGTTGGAACCTTCTCTGGTTGCCCTATAAGGTACCAGAGGGAGAGACAACCCACTGAGGACTAAAGACAGTAAGACCTGTATATTCATTATTTCCATATCCACTGTAAGATCGACTGTGAAGGGGCTAGATTCAAAGTATTCAGGACTGACCCTTTCCTTGTTGCCTCTCCTTTGTGTAAGATCTACACTTTATGTGAGGCAGCACAGCGACAGAGGGGGAACAGGGTAGAGAAGGGAAGGTAGCATTGATGGGTTTGGATCAAGGTAAGGTCTGGTACATGTGTTAAGTTAATTGGATGGCAGTGTATTAATGAACAGGGGTATTGTGAATAGAACAGAGAGCTTACCTCAAGGGATGCAGAGGTGGTTGTTGGACCATCCATCTCTTATTGATCTACCTGCCACCTGGAGGTCCTCTAGGAAAGAGGCTTTCTGACCTCTCTCCTTTCAAGGATACCTGCTTTATTTCTCGTCGGACTTTTAGCATGTGCAGTTGGCTTTCACTGTCCTGGCTCAGTCCAGAACTGCTCTTTCACATAAGAGTGCTCAACAGTTGAACCTACATTAACAGATACTCCCCCAAAACTTCAGTACATCTTTGCTCTTTTCTGTCTGGGACATAAGCTGTGGTGCTTATTTCTTTCAAATGGCTCCTCTGTGGCAACTCATGTAATGAAGGGCTGATTCTCTGTCCTATTGCTTTGGTCTAATAACCACCATTTCAATGTTGTGTGCAAGTTCTTAAACAGGATCTGCTATGAAAGGGTGAAGCTTCTTGCCTCCACCTCTTTAATTACTCAATCAGAGCCAGGCACAATCCACCTCATCATTAAGGCAATTGTTTGCAGTGGTTAATGTTTGCAAAGTGTTATGAAGAGGAGTGTCCAAACACTATAGAAGTGCTAGTTATTCACATTTTTATTCCCACCAGTCCTAAGCAACCTGTTCTGAAATGTGTCCTTGGAGTAGGCATAATGCCCATCTTGCTGAGCATCAGTGAAAGAAGGGCATGAAAAGCCCAAGTCCAGTAGCATTCTGTGCCCTGAAACAGCCAGGATCTCTGCAAATACTCCATCACTTGGCCACAACCAGGAATTATGCCGTAGATGCTATGTTTATGCACCAAGGCCTTGGAAGTTGGTGGAAAGTGCTGGGGTCTGAACTGGCATTCCCAACAGCTGAAATATTTAAAACCAGGAGCTTAGGTTTCACTTGCAGAATTTGATTAGCACGTTCCCTTGAGGTGAATTATTTTATTTTGTCTTCCTCCCCACCCCCAAGTAACAGGATATTGGTTGTTTTCAATATTCGCATTTGGCTTGGTGAGTCATTTTTGTTCCCAAGATGATATACTCTCCTGGCTGCTTCAGAAGGGATGAGAGAACTCTTGGGCCATCCTAATGCCCTTGAGCTGTTCTGCTTTACTGGCATCCCCTAGATGCTGTCCGGCTGTTCATTGCTGGTACATTTTCAGATATGGTAACATCATTCCTGTCCTCTCTTTATGTGGTCTTATTTGTTTTCTGAGGACAATGAGTCTGGAATTGCAGTCACACTGTAGCTCCTTCAAGATAATGACAGGACAGAGGAGCCAAAGCAGAACTGGTGGACAGAGAGGGCAAGGGAAGCAGAGCAAAGAATTTAATTCTTATAACTTTTCTGTGTCTTTCTGGGCATTTCTGTATGTTGTGAGTATCTGGGGCAGTTGAGGATACTTTGGAGCACTTGTCAGTGTGCTTCTGTGTCCCTAGTAGTGATGCATTCATGAAGCCCTGCTGTGTTCTGAATACAAAAGAGCAAAGTATAGCTCAAACACTGGCTAAAGGGTAGCTGTTAGGAGAGCCAGGGCAGCTCAGAGGCCAGCAATGCCAAATGTGATTTAAGGGAGCATGCAATAATGTAAACATTGCTGCTGTATCTCCTCGCTCAATCAGGATATTGGCATGAGGAGCTAATAGTCAGGATGAAGAATTGGTATTCAAACAAATATCCAGAATTTAAGCAAAAATACAGAGTCCATATAGTCAGACCTCTTGGATCTTGTTTTGCTCCCATTTGGAAGACACAGATTTCCTGAGTTGCTCTGTACATCAGGGCTTCAAGATTTGCATGTCAGAACTTCATCTTTTCTCTCCCAAGGGGCCTTCTGTGCCCGTGGAGGAGGCATCGCCCTTGTGACCCAAGAGAGTCTGAAATTCTATTTACCCTGAAGAAATAACAAATTATTTATGTGCAGCTTTGGTTTCAGTGAGCTGAGTGAAGTGTCTAAGTGAAACTTAGATTCTCTGTAGGCCTGATCCCAAGAGGTGCTGAGGAGCCTCAGGAGCACTGGATGCCTTGAGTGGGTAGTTCTGCCTCATGATTTGCAGGATTGAACCCTCCAACAAGGAGATGCTGGAAGGGCAAGAACAAAGATGCTAGAGACAGTGCTTGTGGTTTACAAACTGAAATGTGATTAATTTTTTGCCTTTAATCTTCAGGCCTGGCCCCAGGTCAGCTGTACACATACCCAGCACGTTGCTGGCGCAAAAAGAGGCGTTTGCATCCCCCTGAGGATTCAAGGCTGAAGCTGCTGGAAATTAAACCTGGTAAGTATTTGTTTGCCTTTCTCTCCTGCACTGCAGAGCAGCTGGCATACATGCAAACCTGGCATTTAGACCTTGGACTTTATCTTTGCCCCTCTCCAACCATTTCTCATTGCATCTGTTGTGTCTTACTTGATTTGCTGTCACAATAACAACCAAACCCTCTGCATGCAACTCATCTCTTACAGAAATGTGTACAGCTTGTATTGAATGCAATGGGAGCTGAATTTACCTTCTGTAGGGGTGAATCTTGGCTTCTATTAGCAATTCATAAGGATGTAAAGGATCAATGTATTACTAATTATTTCCTCTGCACATTATTAATACAAAGTCTCACTCTGGCATCTGCCACCTAATCTTTGTGAAAAAGACCACTGTGTGTGTGTAAGAGTACATTGATAAGATTTTTCTTAATGGGGCTGGGGAGAAGGGATGTGGCCAGATTATAAAAAGCAAATAATAGAAATTAGTGAACGTACGCCACATTTGTGTATTTGTGTATTTGTGTAGGTCTGTATGTGTACCTTTGTCCATTATTCTTTCATTCTTCTTGTCCTTGGTATTCTTCTCCCACAATTAAACTATGGGAAGTGATGAGTCTGGATGCTGAATGATTGACTGTAAAGCAGATGTTGAGAAGCTACAGCTGTGTCAGGTAGAGCGTAGTGTTGTGCATTCTTCCCTGCAGTTAGTAATAAAGGCTTGCTGTCTCTGGGGTCAGCCATTATGAGAAAGAGGGAACACATGTACTCACAGCTGTATGTGGTTTTAAAGAGGTGACACACTGCCAGTATAAAAAGTACAGGAGAAACTCCCCAAATGTATATTAAGAATATTAAAAAAACCTGTTTGACAAAAGAAGGTGCCTGGGAACTGAGCTATGCTCAGCAATACTGATGACTTTACTTCTACACAGTAGTTGGTGAAGGGACAGGAAGGGGCAGCAGAGACAAATTATAAATCCATTAAAATCAGAGACAAAATTCCTGTTGATTCTGGTAGAAATAGTTTTTGAAGACTCCCTACCTTCAATATAAGAGACATCAGTGGACAGTTGGACAAGTGGAAGAAATCCCTGTAACCACTCAGCTGGGGTTCAAACCAAGGGCAAAATCTTGGTCAGCAAATAGAACTAGACCTCACAGCAGAGCTGCTTGGAAAGAACTGATGAAATCAGTCATGTACATTGATGAAAATGAGACTGGACTCTAGGAAAAGGATGATGTTGGCTCATAGAAGTGCCTACCTCAGACTTTGTGATGATGCCAGCACCGCTGCAGCTTGATAATTTTATAAGGTAAAACAGTAGGGTAGAGTTTCACTCTTTTTTGTTTGCATTACATTTCTTTGCTGTATTCACTGAATGCCAAATTAGTGCATCCTACATGCCACAGGGCATGAAAGGCAATTACCACAAAGTTATCAGATAAAGAGACCTCAGCATGTCTGTCTCTGTGTTGTTTTCCCTGCTATAAACATCTCCTCTGCATCTCAGGAGTGCTACTTTTGTTGCTTTGCCCGTGGCAACCAAATAAGGTGAGTTATATTGCTCTGCCATTTAAATCTATTTTCCAACCAATTTCTATCTAGTGAGTAACTTTCCTTATCAGTTACACCACAAAATAATTTCACTCCATCTGTGCATATCCAGAATAGGCTCACTAGCCAAAAGTGGGATTTTCCCCTTCTCCGATTTGAAAGTATAAAACCTGTGGAAAACATTTGATCTCCATTTAAGGGTAGCTTTTGAAAATTTGGGAGAAAGATAGTGTAATTTATTTTCAACATGGAGAGCAGAAATACTGTACATTTTGGAGGGGAACACTGTGGTAAAACCTAATGCTGAACCTAGGAAGCTACCTAATGTTGACCTCTTAAGTCCTTGGTTAAATATCAGATGACTGTGTGGGGCAAAGATGTGGAAATCTAAGATTCCTTAAAATGCACAGAGAAGACAACTGTAGGACATGTAAAATACATTTGAAAGAAATCTAATCTAAATGTTGCATAGTTTCACTCCCCTAGGGCTTGGGCATCCTAGTCGTGAGTTAGAGCTGTTCTCAGCAGCTAGAGAGTGCTTGTGCTCATTTAATATGCAAATAGCTGATTTTTATATAGGAGGCTGTGAAATTGTTTATGTATTTTTTATATATTTATAATTGTTATATAACATATGCAGGCAGTGCAATTCTACAATGTCAAATTTGGGCTAAACCTTAGTCGTATTGTGTGTTACATTTGTTGGCTGTGTAGAAATGCTTCTCTTAAGACAGCCACTGTAACAAACATTGAAAGGGATCTTAACTCCAAAAGTTGCCAATACAGCAGTCAATGGGGTTGGCAGCAGGGGTGTGAATACTTGCTTGGACTGCATCTGAGCTTTTGGAGTGGCTTATTATAGCAATAAGTTGTGTCCAAAAGTTCAAGACACCTACATAATTCAGGAAACACACAGGATTTTTGTTTTGGTAAGTCATAGCTAGTCATGAGCTGATCAGTAAGTAGAATCAAACTATTGTCTTGGTAGCAGTTTAAGGGTACAATAAATCATTTAGTAATACTATAGCATTTATAGTTATAACCTACTTTTGCAGGTTTAGGTAGTGCATGACAACAGTCAGTGAGTGAGAGTTTCACATTTGGTAATACCAAAACCTAATGAAGAAAATAATTCTGCTCCAACTCCTGCTGTTTTTTTGTAAAATGCAAGGTTCACTATTATGTTTTTCCTGGGATCAGTTGATGCCTGCTTCTTAATAGAACATGATGCTTTTGTTGTCCTTATCTGTTGCTTATATTTGGTTTCAAATGGAAGTGTTTGGTTTTAAGACTAGTTACAGCCAAAGTTGTAAAGATGTGAACACTGGAATAGATGTTGCTGAGGCAGCCTTTAGATGTCTATTTTCATCTGCCACTCTACTCAGAGTTACGTGCAAGGATTGCCCTAGTAAAGTGGTTTGATCAAGAGTGTAGCAATGTTCATGTTAGTGCTATTTCTAAGCACCCTCCGTCCCATCCAGTGGCATATGCAACAGATATGTGGGAGAAATAAAGTATTGCCAAAACTTACTTATGATAATAACTTCAGTGACAATACAGTTAAAATTACAACCAGATCTTCATGAATTTCACTAAGTATGCCTGACACTTTCACATGGCCTGGTCTTCATCTTTCAGTGTTATATTCATATCCTCAGAACCAAGCATTATGGCTTAAGTGTAGCCAAGGGCTCATCGTTGTAATGGATAGGAGCTGTTACATGAGCCATTATAGCATACTAGTCAATACTCCTATGAATACTGGTACAGATTTGAAACATATTCCAGGTCATGGGCAATATATTGACATGTTGCTAATACTGTGATTCCCTAGATACAGAGTTCTAAAGTCATTAGGTGTTGATGCTCTCATAATATTCATGCAAACAGACTTCTGTTCAACTGAGTATGGGCAAACCTGATTCTCTGCAGAACTGAGCAGTGATATTTGCACAGCACTTCAGCACAGAGCAGTGGGAAGGCCGTAAGCAGCTCATGCCTCCACATTCACTCAGCTGGCTGTTCCCCTGCCCAGTAAAAGAGCAAGAGCAGAGCTGGGCTCTTGTGTGTGGGAAGTCTGTGAGTCTGGGAATGGGGGAGAGAGAGGGTTGGGCTGGATAGCCTGTTCTTCCAGTGGAATGGAAAAAGGAGGAGAATTTTTAACTCTACCACCACTGTGAACTGCAGGTACTGCAAAGGCAAGCAGTAGGGTTCTGGCCCTCAGTAATATCTCAGCAGTTGGAAAGAGGAGAGTTAGAAATGGAAGACTGATCTCTGATTAGACCCAAGGCCCCTTGAAATCTTAACTGATCCTTGTCCTATATACTTAGTGTTTTTTTGGTGCTGGGTGGTATTATGATTCTGTGTTGGGTCAGCTATCAAAATTGTGGAAGTGGTATTACCTACAGTAAGCCCTGCTGACAGTCAGGTATTACCCAAGCTTTGCAGCTATGCAGATGAGAATAGATAGGATGAGTATGCCCAAAAACTCTGGTGGAATTTAAATTGGTAGTGTCCTACTTCAGTTTTACAAGGTGGCTAAATATAGGTACGTACATACGTGCACACAGGGCTTCTATTTCACATGCTCTGTGAGTGTAAGGAATATGACTGGAAAGCTCTTGTCTCAGTTTACTGCTGTCCTTTGGTTTTGGGCTGAGAGCCAACAGTGAGGTTTCATAGCGGGCAGCCTTCCCACCCACTTGAAGGGTGTTGAGTAGAGTTTGTGTGTGCTACTGCTGTGCTGAGAATGAGCTGGTGTCCTACACTAGTGTCTATCTTGTTACTTGTGTCTGGGCAGTCTAGTGGTCAGCTGAGCTACTGAAATGTATTTTTTTATTGGCTGTTGAAGGGTAAAAGTAAACAAAAGTATTTTTCATTTGCTATTATGAGCCATGGTAGAATTGTTTGAGGCAAGTACTGATAAAAGATTTTTAGATCCAGTTGAACAATGTCTGATCTGTTTTTAATCTGGCATATGGGGTGTACCTAGGTGAGTGTGCTTGTGGATGAATGAACAGAATCCTTACAGATAAGCTATTATCTCTTTAAACCATCTCAATTTACTTTGTAGAGACTGTGACTGATTGTACAAGGTACTCTGTGTCTCCTGGGAAGTGAAGAGTGCCCCCAGCTCTTGTGGAAGATGCTCAGCATGTCTGTGGAGGTCTGTGCTCTTTAAGATGGGGCACTTCACCAAGAGAAAGTTAAGATAACATTAAAAAGCAAAGAACAGAATTTGCAGTAGTATCACTTATATGATAGCATCTAGAGACTCGAGCAGCATGTTAGATCATCATCCCAAGGATTGTTGTGAAGTTTTCTTATGCTCTCTGCTATAGTCATATACTATAGCAGATCTTACCGTCCAGATATACAAAATATAGTGAAGGAAGTACTTTGATTCCGAAATGGAGAAATGAGCGACAAAGATAATAAACAGTTATACTGTTTATTATGTATATCTATGACAGTTACACTGGAGGTTTGTGGTACAGCTGGAAATTGAACTCAAGAACATAGAAGGACCTCAGTTCTCCTGTGTCTCGTATTATTTTTCTTTCCCATGTTGCTCAGTGTCATTCAGAGATATTAGAGCCTAAAACTAATCCAAACCACTTAATTTCATGAGAATTTACTTTTATATTTTTTTCTCAGGCCAATTAATATTGAGTAGTTTCACTTTCGATTTCAGCACTTTCTACGCAATCACATGTTAGTTCTTGTACTGTACTACAAGCCAGCACTGTTGTTTTGCTATGAACACTGTAAGGAGAGGCACATCTTTTCTTAACAAAAAGTTTTCCTGATCTTTGATATATATTGAAACTTCTTTGTAATTAAAGGTTGTAGTCGTATCAAACCTGCCTGTGGCTCCTCTTTGAGGTCCACTAAGACCATCTTAGGATCATAACTGGTAGAACAGTTCTGTTGCCAAATAAGCGTACGTCTGTAACATGCAGATGAATGGGATACAATATTGCTGAAGGAGGCTATATGAATCTATCAGTTGTTCAGACTTCTGACAGATTTCTGCAGATGTGAATTTACCACAGATCCTTTTCGTGTAGAGCTTATTGTATTTTTTTTTAATTGTTCATGTCTTTTATTAACATTTGCAATCATGAACCCTGTGTTTGGGGCGGAGCTGACCTGACAGGAACAGGATTCTTTCTCTGATGACTTGGTCTGGATTCCTGACGTAAGATGGAATTTAACAGCCTGTTTGCAACTTCTAGGAGTTTTGCTCTCGGCCCTCCAAAACCTTGAAATTAAAATGTCGTTTAAAATCTGCCTTTTATTCAAGTACTTTACATTCTGGAGTACCTTGTGTTAAAAAAACCCAAACCCTCCCTCGTCTATTTATAATACGTTCTTCGGTACTTTAAAATATCACTGATCTTGTGACCTCCCCCCTCCACCGCGCCGATCCCGGCCCCGGTGGGACGTGCCCGGTGAGCGGCCGCGGTGGGGCTGGAAGCGGCTCTGCCGAGCCGCGGCTCCCTCGCTGCAGTGTGGCGGCGGGGCCAGCAGAGGGCGCGGCAAAGGGAGCCCCGGCGCGGAGGGCGCGGGGCGGCGGGGGCGAGCGGCCGGGATGCTCCATGGGCCGGCTTCCCAGAGCTTCTTCCGCGGCAGGAGCGGTCTGTTCTTGAATTGTTGTTGGTTAGGAACAGGATTTGGTTGGGGTGGGCGCTGCCAAAGCGCCAGCCCAGCCGTGTGTTTGGGTCAAGCATCAGGCAAACATTGGGTCAAAGGTCAAGTAACTCCGCATTGCAGAGTGCAGCTGATGACAACCTCCCCACCTGAAGAAGCTGCGTGATCTATGTCAAAGAATTTTACTGAGTGTTTCCACATGGATCCTATCGTTTCTGGTTGAGCACAGAGTAGATCTCATTCTCACCCATCCTCACCCATCTTTATATTTGCCACCTCATGCAGAACAAAACAAAAAAAACTTTAACTTTTTGTGACAGGGAGAGTGAATGGTTTTCAGTTCCCCTTCAATGTGTTACTGAGCACATCTGCACGCTGGCCATGCAGAGTCCTGAGTCTGGTCTATCATGTAGCTAGGTATGTCACATTTCCATAGCACTTGGAAATAAAATTAAGCTTTACAGTGTGAATCCAAATCAGGGAGCAGGGATGCCAGAAGGTGTTGGGTTTTTTTCTTTGCTGTTTTCTTATACCAAAATAAATACTAATTTCTGCTGGGCCTTTTCTTTTGGGCTTTCAGCCTAAATTTAAGTAGGTGTTTATTCATCAGCTAAGCCTGCAGCTTACAGATGAATCCATCAGTGCTACTGAATCGAAACAGTAGGCTGCAATTCTCCCCTAATCTTGTCTTCACAGCAGGCCATGGCACCACAGGCAAGAGCTGCTGCTCTAAGGCACTTATACATCCAACTATGGCTTGGGTTAGAAAAAGTGACTTTCTGTCACCAAGAGAAAACGCATCAGTGTGGGACCTCCTTGTGAATTAGCTTCTTTCTATTACACATACATTTAACGAAAATCTATTCCATCTCATCCACCACCTTAAATTCTTCCTACAATAGGGACCTTTGCTGGTCCAAATCTCTGGCCAGGTAAGGTTTGCTTTGCTTTTCTTACATGGCACTAAAAATACCAGAGAACCTGTTCCTTTCTGCATGTATTCACTGACACAGAATCATGACGAAGTCCTGCAGTGAAATATCTTTGTCCTGTTGCCAGTCTGTGGTAGAGGTGCCCACGTCTGCATTTCAAGTCGTACCACACTATCACATACTTGCATCACCTGTGCCCCACACAGGACTATGCAGTACCTGGAATGTCTTTTTCTCTCAGTTTCTCAGCATCTAAAATGGAGGTGCTAAAGCATTGATCTTATTTGTCTATCTCAGAGAGGTGCCTAACAGATATTTAATAAATACTTTCAGAGAGTTTGGGAAGGGTATGTGAGACCTTTAAAGTAAAATAAAAAGGAATGAATGAATAAATCATGTCATTTGCCAAGCCTTTTAAGTGCCAGCATTAAATGTTTTAGCCATCAGCATGAAGCCTTGCAAAACTGGTATGAAAGTGTGCCAGCTCTGCTGCACAACCTGGGCTTATGTGTACTGAGATGGTGATGAAAAACAAGTAATTTGTTACACACTCATATATACAAATAAAGAGACTCACCATAGGTGAATTGTTGAGCCAGCTTTTGCAATGCTGGCTGTGCTATGTAATTGCTAGAAAGATATCTCAAGTTTTGCAGAGTGTAACTCTTCTTGCTTTGTTTTGGCCACTGGTGAGCTGGACTTCCATATGTCTTGGCTGCTGGTGCTGTGGTAACTTCTCCTTCGAATCATATACCAGTATTGCTGGGTGTTGTTACACATGATAAGCTGCAAATTCTTAGACTAATTCAGCTCAGTGACTGTGAGTAAATGTGTATTTTCCCCCCAATGGAATGTCATGATTTTGCAGTTATGGAAATAAAAGATTTCGGAAAAGCAAATAATATTCTATAAATAGTCCAGTCAAGAAAACAAAAAAATTATTTCTACTGCTTAACTCTACAGTCATGTTGGTGGAATTTACAGGATTAACTTTGTGTAAATAGTTTCTCTTTTATTTGTGGCATCTGGAACAGGCCACTACATGTATTTTATATTCACAGTTTTACCAGGAGAACTGTGTTGTTTAGCTAAAATGGCTTGTATGAATCACCTGGGATTACTCCTGGTTCTTGTGTGGCTGAGCCAGTTTGCATAATTAGGAGAGAGATGCATGGAGAAGCTACTGGGCTTTGGAACCTCTCTGGGTTTTGATCAAAAGCCCACTGAAGCCAAACCCCTCTGGCTCTAATCATCAGGCTAAGGCAGCAGTAGCAACTGAACAAGATAAGGCAATTTTGGAAACAATTAAATCTATCTTTCTGAGTTTTCTGGGTCTCATCACTGAGAATAGCAACGTAGGCTGCATGTGCAGTGTCCCACAGACACAAGGCTGTTGTGATTTTGGAAACAATGCAGCCACTTAGAGGTAATTTTTCTACTGGTGTGTCATCTCAGCTGTATTTAGTAAATTTGTGAAAATAGAGTTATGATGACTTTGGAGCCAGGCTGTTCTGAAAAATGTTTCGGTCACTACAGTAGGCCATTAAATGGAAGGAGTGCTGTTGATCTCCTCGGGGCCTCTGCAGTGTGACTGCAGGTCATCTCCTGGGGCTCGATCTGCAAGATGTGAGGGCTCAGGCAGCTGAGATGGCATTGGCTTGAAATACCTGGGCTGCTTGAGAGAGAGCTTACTTGTGGTGCCACCACCCTTTCTGTGTGATCCAGCCCATTGTTTTGCTCTTTTGCTTTTCTTGGCTACTGTGTGTTTGACCTACATCTGGCTGCTAGGATGAATCTTTGGGAAGGGGTCTTTAAGCATGTGCCTCTTAAGATGCCAAGGCCTGACTATGAATGCTGTGTCTCTAGGAGACACATTATTCTACTGGAGAGGTAAAATGCTGTGGGATTTATCCCCTTTACTATGAAGTTAACATTGATGTTTGTGAGTAACCATCAGGATTACTTATTTATGAAATAAACATTTAACTGAAAATGAAGGGAGTACAAGTAAGCTCAGGACTTATCAGGAGAAAGGGCAACGAGAACAGCTGGGGAAGCACCAGGGGATGGTGCCTGGGGAAATGCTGGAACCCAGCGGATCTGTTTCCCCCAAGGCACAACTCGTCAGCTCCCCAGCACAGGGGAGGAGCGGACAGGAGGCCACGTGCCCTGTAGGAGTCTTGGAGCTAAAACTGAACCTGAACAGCTTTGCTGGCAAACCTACTGCCACTTTTTTAGGTATAGCCAGTAACAGTGCCTGAAAAAGGATAACCTGCATCGTCAAAAGGGTTTTTGTGAGGCACAAGTACAGTTTACATGCAAGTACTGGACACAAGATTCTAGGAAATGGGTATTTTTAATCTAATTCACTGCATCTATTTTCTGTGTTCATGTGAGTAATTCTGGGAGTTCCCTGGTAATCACATGAAAAAGGGTTTATAGGATCAAGTCCCCAGGGCTTAGTCTCGTAAGATGCCAAGCTGTCTAACCCCAGCAAAGGAAGGCACCTGCACATGGGCTTTAAGAACATGAGTGATCATTTAGTAATTAATGTGACTTGTCACATGCTTAAAATTAAATCCACATGTAAAGTACCGGGCTGGACCAGACTTGCAGGTTTGGTACTCAGCATCCTGTAAAATAGAGCCCATTACAGTCACTGGTCTACTAGGTCAGTAGTATAGTAGAATCTAAGCACTGCTTTATAAAAGAAAGTATTAAAAAAATAAGCAAAGAAATATAATTACATTAAAGTATTATTTTAAAAAACATTTGCTATATTTTATTTTTCTCCTGGCACATAGCTAATTAAATCGTTTTACAGTATGAAATATTATAATATTTATAGGAGTTATTTTTCTGGTGCATAATATAACAGAATGAGCAATAAATGGCAATATAACATTCAGGTTGAAATCCTGCATGCCAAGCTTTATAGAATTGCTGAAAGTAGAATGGGGACCATGATGGCTTCCCCTCCCACATCTCTGTACCTCCCACTACCTTCCCTGGTAGAAGTCTTCAGTCTGTCATTCCCATTCTTTGGAGTAAACATTTTACAGCCTCATAATCATCTTGTACCTGAGAGATATTAACTGTGTTTTTGATAGATTATGATTCATTTCAATATTCCCTGCATTTTGCATTTGATTGACTAATAGTTTATTACAGGTAGTTTATGCTTCAGGATTATGACACCATTAATGTTTGCCATGGCATCCATTCCTAATAATGAACTCTTTGGGGGAAGGAGAGTTAATGCAATGTATATTGGAATAGAAATTGCTTTTCTGTGCAATGTCTTCTAGACCAGAGGTCTCACTTAGGGTGCACTTGGAGCATGGTTCCCCTTAAACAAGCCAGGTAATTTAGTGGTAGGACCTTAGCTGTTGTAGATAGGCAGTCCTATTAAAGACTACAGCGAGCAGCAATTTCCACCAGCTAAAGCTATGGTTCTTGATGTAGGAGAAAGGATGAAAACTTTACTCCTCTTGATGGAAATTATGCCCTTCTGAATGCATGTGATTACTCTCAGCAAGTATGGGGTTGATATATCAGGAAAACATATGGTCATGATTAATATCCTGTGCATGTCCTACAGATCCATAGTGAAAATGCTTTTTTTTGCTGGACTAAAATAAAGAGCATTGCATGATAGGAATAAAAGACAAATTTTCAAAGCTGGCTCAGATAGAGTGCTAAAACTACATTTAAACACTTGGAGCAAGTAATTTCTTTGTGTTTTTGAGGGATGGTGAATGCTTTTATCTTCTCATGATTTCCTGGGTGCAATGTCTGTGAATGACACAGTTACAGATACGTGCTACTCTGACAAAGTGAGGTTCATGGTTACAAGAATTTCTGGAGTGATGCTAATTTGTAAGTGATGCTATGGATACATCTGCCATGTAATGCTCATTGCTTAAGTGAGGTAGCAGCGCAGCAGGAGAACTGGTAACACAGAGGCTGTATCTGTGAGCCCTGCTATAGACCAGGACAGTATCAGCAACAAAGACACTATTAACTAAATAGAAAGGACTCAGGATTAAGTGCTTTGTGCCTCTGAAGCTGCTATACCAGGGCTGGCATTATAAATATACTTACAGTATATTCTTCCAGGGAGCTTTCTGTTAATATCTGAGTGGGCAAAATAAAAAAAAAAACAACAAACCTCTCTCTCCTAAAGAGGTTGCCCCAAGTATATCTGAACTCTCAGCAAGTGCTACAGATGGAACAAGAGTGCATCCAACTTTTTTGTTTTGCCTTTCAATCCTGAATCTTAATTAGTTCCCTACTGCTTTAGTACATGCACAACATTTTAATAGTCATAAGGACTCACTCCAATCCATATTGCCATTTCCACAATTCCCTCCTTCATACCAGTAGCAATTCTCTTCCCCCTGTCGCCCCTCACATTTAGGAATAGTGTAAAGAAAACTAAATAGCCAAACGTGTAGCGGTAGATTGATGAGGTTGTCACACCATTCTCTTCACCGTTTTCTTCCAACCTGCACTGTGCTCTAATAGATGGATGATTGCTGGGGGAGAGAGAGAGTTAGCAAATCCCACAGCCAGATGTTCAGGGATGGACAGAGCGACCTTCTCAAGGAACCCAGAGGACTGTAGCTGTGTCCTTCTGAGGGAGAAGGACAGTCAGGTGCCTCTGGCTGCCTGTGTTTATCTCTCTTTTCAAAAGGAGCACAAATGGGCTCAGCATGGCTGCAAGGATGGATGTTTTTCAGTGCATCGCGGGAAATGACCAGTCATCCGTCTCTTCACTGTGTAGTCTGCCTGCAGCCATCAATCTTGTAGCCCAGCATGGCAGCTCCTTTTGGCTCAGTTTGGCTCAATGTTAGATGAACAAAGGGAAAAGAAAGCTGAGGAGGAGGAAAGGAGAGAACAGCAACTATTCTCTATTTCACTTTGTTTTCCCCTTGCATTTGCTCTCTCTTCCTCTTCCCCATTATCATCTATTGTCACTGTGTTTTGTAAGGTGTGAAAATGTATATTATCAGGACCTAGGAGTATACAATGTTTCTCTGTTAGCAGAGAGGAGAAAGGAGAGAGATTGAAAAGACATAATTCAAGGCCCAGAGCTTCCATTTTTCAGACTTTTCTGTGGCAGTTTTCACAAGAAGCATGCCCTAGTTTGCTGCAGCAGATGAGAAGGAATAGAGTAGTGTCCCTCTATCTTGCTGTTTTTCTCCCTTGTTCTTCCTGATTTCTTCCTCACTGCCACATTAGCGTTTTCAGCTGTGTACTTCATCTCTCCATTCCTCTTCTAATCAAAAGGCAATCAGCAGAGCCATATGATGGGACTTCCTGGATAAAGGTATGTACTGATGCCCAGAGCCATGATGGCAGCTGCTGTCAGCAATTGCAAGCTTGCTTAAGTCAAGCCTGCTTGATGCAACAGCACTGAGCTGTGCAGGCTTTGCACAGGCTGCCTGACCTCATCCAGCACCTATGGTTCCTACTGTGAAACCAGAGGTCATGACAATATCTTCATTGGGTATGCAGCCCATCAGAATAAAACACATTCAGATATGTCTGCTTGTACACTTAGTACTGAATTAGCCAGTTTCAGCACTGAACTCATATGGGACTGTTTTTGCCCGAAATACTCAGATTTTACGTACTTTGAGTGAGGCTGAAAGGAAAAGAGGTGTGTGAATACACTGCCCGCTGGACTCCTGTAACTAGGGTCAGCTTTTTTCCTACAGTGAGCTGTACTGTTCTTGCTTATTCTGTTTTCCCCTAGAATTCTTGCCTCCGGATATCATAGCAGATCATGTTTGGCTTAATTTGTAGAAGGCTTATTGAGGATAGCATCGTTCCCCGTAGCACTGTGTTGTTTGATTGATGTATTTTAAAAAAATGAGTGACTGCATTTACTTTTTAATTTTTTGATCACAATGATCTAAGCATCAGGCGTGAAAGAGCCAGGCTCCCCTGCAGAACAGTGGTAGGAGGTTTCTGTCTCCCACTTTTTACTGTAGGCAAATAACTGAAATTTCTCAGCCACACAGGGACCAACTAAGCTCTGAGACAGAGAAAGGGAGCTCTGTAAAAGCAAATACTGGACATAGAGAGCTCCCTGAGAAATCTTTACCTGCTTTCAACCCAAATGTGCCATCTGGAGTGAACAGACTTATGCCAAGATGGGGGAGATTTATACCATCATGGGTTTAAAGAGCTGCTTTGCAGTAGCTGCTGAGGTGTTGTTTTGTGTTTTGGTTTTTTTTTTCCTTTTTGCCATAAACCTAAAGAATAAACCCTCAAGGAAAACATTTGTTTGGTGAAAACCAGTTTCTCCTCCCCCTCATCTTACATGAGCAGGCTTTACAAGTGGGCACAAGATCTTTCTGAGTGGGGATATTCAGGGAATTCTTTTGTATTTTCTTTACAAAATGGATAGCATTCTTTTATAACCTGTGCATTTAATTGTACTTCTTTTGAATGAATGGTAATATTTTCTGCCACTACACATTTTGCCTCCCTGCAAAATCTGAAAAAGACAAATCTTGTTCAGGTTGTCATGAGACAGCCTACCCCAGATGGCACATCTGTGTCTCGGGATGCCCTCTGGCTGGCCTGTTGGCAGGCATTCCCGTGGCTTTGAAGGTCACCTTGTTTACACCTTGCCTTTTCCCCCCTCCCTATTCAGAGTCTTGCTGAGCCTGCAGGCTCAGCTTCACCATCTGCATTTTCTCTGGTGCCATTAATCTTCCTGTTTACCATTCTGTTATTAATTCTAGAGTTCACCTTTTTGTCTAAACCCTTTATAGGCCTCTTGGAATTGCTTGCCTTTTTGTGGCAAGAGATCTGAGCATCTCAGAGATAATTTGCTTTGTTCTTTCCCATTTCTGAAAGGATACCTACTGGCATCTCATGCCATTTTTCTATTACAAGCCTTTCTTCTTATAATAACATTTTTCACTTCTATAGCTTCATCAGTCAGATGCGTCTTAACATATGAGTAAATATTATTTTCATTTTTTGGAATTTGTGAATTGACCACTCCAATCTGGTATCTCTGGAAATAGTCTTACTTTTTCAGTGTTTTTCTTGTCTGGAAAGAAAATTTGTTTAAATATGTCTTTGTGAGACCCTGTAGGAGCACCTTGCATTTTTGGTGCACTTTATTTGAATGCCTGAATGATTATGAATATTAAACAAGCTTTACCAAACCCCAGAGGATAGGTGAAGACTATCTCCATTTGACAGATTATGGAAAAGCAAGGGTATCTCTGTTAGAATTTGGCCCAGGATCACTTGGTGGGACAGCATGATGCCAAGGGTAGCATCTGGGGCGGTTGCTCCCTATCCTAAAAACATTGCTACTTTGCTGTGGCCTTTCTGTTCTTCATTGGTTTATACAGGTTCAGTATTCACCGAGCCAGGGATGCTGAAATAGCTCTGCTTGGCGAGGCTGACCCTCAGACACCGCGCTGTGTGAGTGTGGCTGTCCTGCTTCCCAGGCCTCCTGGCATACGGAGCACTGACTTCCCACATGCAGGATCAGGACCAGGACACCTGTAATCCGGCTGAGCGGTGCTAAGAAGCCCTACTGCACCTTTGCTGGTGCCTTCAGAGGTGACTGGGTGTCTCTGCCTGCTCCCCAGGACTTTCAGTGTTAGAAAGGCCTTGTTAATGGGCTGCCACACCATATGGAGCCAGCCAGAGCTGAGCACATAAACCCCCTCAGAGCACCAGAAAGCACAGAGCAGGTTCCCAAGAATCACTGCAGGACTCAGATTGGCTTTGGCAGGTTTATCAGCTCTGGCTTAGTGCCGGCTCTGCTAGGCCTGGACTGAATTAATTGGGATGCTTGTGCACTGCAGCTGAGAGATAACTGCATTACAGAGATTTATCTGTTACTAGAGGTATCCCCTCCATTGTCCTCGATAAGGAAGAGAAGCTATGCAGAATCTCACAGAATTTGCAGTGAAGTTGGCATGGCTGGCTTTACACATGATTTATGTATGAGTTTGCATTTGGTACAAGTGTTTTTATTCAGTTCTGTCACATATAGTACAGTTGTTTTCAGTGGTGGTCTACTCCTGTTACCCTTTGCAGAATGTGCAGTGTGGGGCGACTGTCCCAGCTGTGTGGTGTGGGGGAACTGGTGTTTGCTGATTGCTGTCTGGTAATTATCAGATTCTGGTTCTTTGGATGGATCAAAAAGCCCATCATCTATCTGTGTGAATTATTCTATATGACCACTTGCAGATAGGTAGCCCAAGTTATTATCTTATTCCAAACAGACCAGAAGCCCTGTTAGGGTGATGCAAAGCCCAAAGGAATAGGCTTTTTACTTAGGAATTTTCTACAAATTGTATCAGTTACCCTCCTTCTGTCCCTCAGTGTTGCCTACAGTGCTGCCTGATGCTGCAAAAGTCCTGGTGCATTGTAAGCCCATCTAGAACACACATGCAAGAGTGACCAGAACACAAACCAGTGCTATAAAAATGCTATTGAGTGGAGATGTTCCTGAATGGAGATGATTTGAGCCCTGAGGGTAGTTACTTGATCCAGCATTTAGTCTGATATTGTAATTTGGCAGTCTTTGAGAAGCAAGTACAGCGTATTATATGTGACAATGATTATATCTGTGCTGAGAAATAAATCTGTAGAGAACTTCCAAGAGACAACTGACAGGAGGGCGGTTTTTTGTTTGTTTGGTTGTTTTTTATTGAGAGATTTTATAGAGGCATTCTAGTCTGTCAAAGAGATGCAGCTGCTTGTAAAGTCCATATTTGATAGTGGGTTAAACTAAACAATGCTTAACCTTATGTTCTCTGCAGTTTTCTGCAGCCTTATTTCTAACTCCTGTTGTCTTGTAACCTCCTGGGAAATTTTTTAACTAGGGGCTGATAGAAGCTTTCCCTTGGATCCCTGTGTTAAAGTTGTCCTCTGATTTTTCTGCAGTTATGCCCAGGCTAAAGAGTGAAAGTGTACAGTCCCATCCATATCAGAGCTTCCTCTGTCTTCACTTTCTCCCCTTGCCCTCTGCTCTCCTCCAACCTCATCGTGAGACTAGTGGCTTTGTAGGAGGAGGTGCTAGGGAGATATTGGGATTTTCCAATCTGCTAATGCTCCCTAGAGCAAACCTCAGTAGCGCTCAAAATTTGCAACAACTTTTTACTAAGATTAATTTCAGAGCTTTACAGGAACCCATGGTTCCAACCTGAGGAGGACTTCTTGCTTAATGGCAGAGTCCTCCAAACTATTCTTTCCACACAAAATGGTTTGTTTTTGAGGAAACAAATACTCTAATTTTTTCAAGTAGTCTTCCTTCTATAATGTCTTTGTACTCACCATGGCCCAGTTTACCTTGAAAGAGCAATAATATACATGAGGTTTAGAGTGGGATTGGTGGGAGAGACAAAGAATTACTGGAGTAGCCTTACAACCTCCAGTATAGCCATGGCTATATTGCAACTTGGATTAAAAATACAGTGAATTTATGTTTACTACTCGCTAGGGACATTTGTTTGGCTTTTATGGACTCATTGTGAGAGTCTGTGTTATCAGTAATCTGTCTCAGGGGAGGCTTAGGGCTGGGCTAACAGGAGGTTCTGTATGGGTAGAACTGGCAGTGACAAGTTTGCTACAGATGAGTGCTGACTTGCAGTAGTGTTGGGAGAAAAGGGTGGGATAGCAGGGACCGTGGAAGGTCAGGATTAAAGCATAACATAAAGCCCCTGGGACAGCAGGATATAGTGCAGTGAAAGAAGGGTTTTGAAGATCCAGATCTGCAGAAGGAGTGAAGGTCCCTCCTGTGCTGTGCTGGCAGAGGCATGCTTACAAAACGAAGCTTGCAGAGCCCTGCCTTTAGTGTACCTGGTTCTGGTCACTGCTGTGAATGTATCAATTCTAAAGATGCTAACAAGTCACTGTACTGGCCACGAACACAACAAGCAAGAGAGCAAACAAGTTAAGGAGAGTGTGGTCGTGCATACGCAGAAGAGCTACAAAATCCAGCTATTTCATGTATGGCATTGCCTCCCCATTCTTTCTTAAGGGATTCCATCCCCCATGCCCCCACCCTTTGCACTCTAACGCTATATTTGTGCCTTGGAGATGTGGAGATGAGCGTATGATGGATGGATGGATGCTGCTTGTCTGGGTTTTTCACCACCATTTCCCCTGGGGCACTCTGTCTGCTGGCAGAGAGCACCATCCCAAAAGATGGTATCTTTTGCAAACTCGACAGCTAACAGACAGCTTCTCTCTCTGCATATTTCCCCAAAGAAGAGCAGGCTTAATCTGGTTTTTATATGGCATACTTCATTATAATCTTTTTGACTTCCTATGTTCCCAATACGCCATAATAAATAAAACGCTGGGGGTGGGAACAGCAGAGATGCTGAGGCTTCACACTCTTGTGACACTGATAGATTCTCATTTTAAACTGTCATGGGATTTAATTGCTTGCTGAGCCACTGCACTGCACTTTCAGACACATCCTGCCACATCCTCTTAATGAGCTTAGTGGCTGCATTCACTCAGCAGTAGTTCTGCTTGCTGTGAATTAGGTGGCTTTTTTAGACCACCTATGTCATTTTAAAGAGGTAGTGGTTATTAAGGTAATATCCTTGGATTTATCCATCTTAAACATCATTTCATGAACTCTTAATATATAGTTTCCTCTGGTACTTTTTGTGTTCCAAAAAAATGGCACCAAGAAACAAAAATGCAAGAATCTATGTGCAAAGTCAGTGTTTGTCTAAGAGGGGTTTTGGAAGCCGGATTGCTTTGGTTTGCATAGTAGCTGTCTCTGGCGTGATAGATCACGCTGGAACTCACCCAATAAGTATCTCTGTTCCCAATTAGAACTGGAAGTGGAGCTGCTTACGAGTGCACAGAGATGATGGTTTGGGTGGCAGCTGCTACTGTGGAGATGGAAATGATCCATTATAAAACAAATACATTGCACTGTATAGAAAAAGGGATTATTGTTTTTAATTTATGTTTCAAAGAGACACTGAAAAGTTGCTTAGCTCCCAATGCATTGTAAACCAAATGTAGCTTATTTAAGGACAAGAATTTGCAACTATTTTGCTATTTTGGTGAATCAAAACTTGAAAAAGCCCACCATTTTGTAGGATTTGTGAAAATGTGCTTCTTTTGGAGGCAGCAGTTCAATAGCAAGCAGATACAGGAATGACGCTGGCATGGGTGCTCGTTCAGATTCTACCACCACAATCTAAGGACCTTGATAAATAGAGAGGTTGCTGCACTGAGCTGGTAAGCAGAAATAACCATGTTAATTTAATCACTATGAAAGGGACTCTGCCAAGTTAAAACCCATAAATTTTAATTATATGCACACACACATATTTGAATTATAATGTATGCACAATATTTAGCTGTGACACTAGTAATACCATGGTTTACTAAAATGGGAAGGATTCTTAAATAACATATTATTTTTTCATTGGTGATTTTTGTTGATTTGACACTTCTGTTTTGGATAGTTCTCACTAGTTCCTGCATCTCCTACATTAACCATGTGCTACTGCATTTGCAATACTAATCAAAAGGAAATTTATCTACCAGCCTTCTTAAAAATTTTATATAAAAGAGTAAGCTTTTAATTATAGTACCTTTACTAGTAGTTATTACTTGTAATAAAGATTATGTTCTCTGATATTGCAACGTTTGAAGAAGAGCTTGTGATACAAACTAGAAGTTACAATAGAAAGAATTTAGGACAATTAGTGGGTAGCAAATGTTATTACCTATATTTTAAAAGGATTTGGATGTGATTCAAAGACCTATAAATTCTACATGACCATCTGAGAAATTGATTGAAACAATAATTGGGTATAATCAGGAAAGCACCTGAGAAATGATGATATAGGAGGTTCTAACCAACGACTTTTTTTTCCTACCAAGGAAAAGCATGTCTCACTACTTTCTTAAAATTCTATATATGATAATGAAATAACTAATAGTTAGGGGAGTTTGATGATTTTCTTAGACTTTCTGAAGACCTTTGGCATGTAATAGGCCTACAAAGAGAAACAGAGCACTATCTTGGATCAAAACTTTCAGAATAAAAGATAATGAAAGAAAGAAATTTCATTATAGATAAAGGCTAACATCTGGTGCATTGACATTTAGTGCTTGGTCCAGTGTTGTGTAATGTATTAATGAACAAGCTGGAGAGTTGCAATACCTTGTGAACTACAAAGATTTGCACATACTGCAAAGTTATTTAGAGTGATTGTGGCTGGGGAGGTCTGTACTGGCCTCCCTGGGGAGATGTGAATGTGCTTGGTGAGTGGGCAGAGGGATGGGCATTTTAATACAATACCTGTGTGTTTGAATGTATTCTTTATGGGAGTTCTTGTTTCCATTACAAGGTTCCTAATTCTTCTGCTTAGTATGCAGCTTGGACATTGAAAGACACAGCCTGAGGAGTAATCTAAAGAATATTATAATTCATTTGTTTAAATGAGATATGTAGTTTCTTCTGAAAATGTTGGGTGCAGTCTTGGTCTGTCTTGGGAAGACTAGTGTGTAATAAGAGGAAGTTCAGAGAGGTTTGCCAGGACCATATGGAAAGCTTCCCACAACAGAGTCATAGAAAAATTGTGACTGTTTATCCTCGAAAGGAGAGGAATAAAAAGAAATGACAAAAAGCCTAGAAGAGTTAGCCCTCTGGCCTTGTTTGAAACTTCTGGCACTGGCTGTTACTTTCATAATCAGGACAGTGAGTGGAACAGACCCCACCTTACTTCCAAACAGCAGTTCTCATGATCTGGGAGAAGCCTTGATCTTTCACATGAAAACTACATTTCAGGTGTTGAGTTGGCTTCTCACTTTTATTTAGGGTACAGGCATAAGAGAAAAAGATACTTTTCTTGCTTTTTTGGCAAAATCCTGGAGAGTTAAATACAGAAGAGAAAATAAGAGATTTTGTGAAATGAATTTAATGATCCCTTGTAGTGTTTAACTATTTCTGTAGATTAACTGAACTATATTTTAAATTTTTTAAGACTTTCATCTCTGGGGATTCAAAAACTGGTTTGGAAACGTAACTCCCTGTCTTCATTACTGTATCCTTTACAGACTAGCCATCTTCCAGGAAAGACTTAATTCATTATAAAGATTGAATTCATTACTAAGGGGTTGTCTTTGGACCTCTGAAGGTTTTTATAGTATAAACTTTACATTCCAGATGAGATAACCTCTGACATTTCCCACTTTCTAGAGTTATTTAGGAGCAAAATGGATTCACAGATGCTACCAGTGCGGAAGAAAATGAAGGAGTTGAATGGCAGTCAGCTTAGTGGGCAAACGGGAGGCAGCTACACTGAGTTTATTTTTGCCGTATTCCTTACTCACTAACTTAACTTCTTGATGACTCAATCTCCCCATCAGTAAACCAAATAAAAATATTACCTTACAATGCCTTGTCAGTGGGATGTTAAATTTAGTAATTAGAAAAAGCTCTGAGAGTTTTGGATGAAAAGTCCTCCTGGAGCGTTGCTGTTGGGAAGTAGCAGCAGCACACAGAACAAACATACCTATTAAAGACAACTGCCCATTTTTGACCTTAAAACCTACCTTTTCCTCTTATCAAACTTAATGTTCAATATCTCTGGAACAAACAGGGAGTAGCGTTACGTTTTTATACGTTCTACTTATCCCTCAGCCCTTCCTTGCTCATTTCCTTTTCTAATGAATTCATTTGCTGTATGTATTGGTATCCAGAGACAGACATAGTTTGTCACAGTGAAGACATGTTTGTTTCTAATGCCCTTGAGCTTGCTTGAAGATTCTTCACTTGCTGAATGTATGATGACCCCTTGGGTTTTGCAGTCCCACAAGGAAATACCGAGCAAATGCCCTTTTGCACCCCAGAACAGGACTTTGAAACCAAGCCAAGCCCACAGACAGAGATGATTATGGAGATTCCTTAGTGACTTCAGATTCAAGTGTTGGGATTTGCACATAAATAAAGTCAAAAATGCCTTCTTTCTATTGAAATGTCTGGATCCAGAGGGGGGTACTAGTAGTTCAACAGGGAAATTCAATCTGTATGATTCTCTTTTGACTTCTCTGTCTTTTTTATAGCTCAAGTAAGGGAGAAGTTGGAAAAGAGGCCATAATGGGGTGGGTGTGTAGAACTTAATGCTGAAAACAGAGGCCTAAATGAATAGAACTCCTTGTGATGAGAAGGGGAATCAATTCACAGTTGATCCCATCCCATTGTGTGGGTTGTCCTGGGAGTTTCCTTTAAAATCTCAGTGATTTGGGTTTTCTGCATACTTTGTAGTCAGCCTTTCCCTCATGAATAGAATAGCTTTTCCTGGAATTTTTGCTGGATTTTCTGTGGTTATTGGCTGAGCAGTGCTCTCTCACTTCAGAAGACTGGAGCAAGCATGTTGTGGAAGCACCGATCAGGGACCCTGAATCATTTGCTGGCTAAGAGTTTTTCGTATATAGAACAAACATGTTCCTGGGATGCAATTACCCCCAAGAAACAGATTATATTTTACTGTCTCAGGTGGAAGTGTTCATTCATTATTTGGATTGCGGGAGTGATTTGGGACTCTAAAATCACATGAATTTCTACCCTGCAGAATTTACAACTCATGGCGATAGAAAGACAAGGAGCTTCAGGCATATTGGGGAACAAAACAAAGTCCTAAAGGATGAGAAGTGGACAGACCTGTGAAATAAGGACAGCAGATGCTGATTTGTGAGCATCAGTCCTGTACATTATTATTTGTAAATATATTGACCTAGAGGAAGGAACTCATTGTAGAAGGGAGGGAGTAATTGAGAAGTCCATAGCTGGCATTGCTAGCTAAAGAGATGTGCAGGACGTCTCCCTGCCATAGCGTTATTCTGAATGAACCCCTGCATGAGTGGGGTGGAGGCCAGGATCTACAAGGAAAACTGAGTTATTCACTAGGTGTATTTTAACTCTTTACTAAAATTAACGTGCTGTATTTGCCTGTCTGCTGCCTCATAATCTACTATCAGCATTTGAAAGGGAAATAAGGCTCTGTTACTTTGCTTGTACAGCAAGTTGTATCAAGCTTTCTCGTAAACCTGCAGGTTTTGGAGCCCAGTGCCTTCAGCCTGGTCCTGAGCCAGCCTTTAGCTCTTCCTGCAGTGATTGGGTGTTATCCTGTTTTATGGGCAACTTTGCTGACTGCATTTCTTCACTGGTGTAGGCCCATTTAAAGCCAACTGGAGATTTTATCTAGTCAATATTACATGAAAATTCAAGACACATCCCTTTGTTTTTCTACGTAAGTTCTCAGCATTGGCCCCACACACAAACTTTCTGCTTTCCCACATGTGGAACATGCCCTGGTATAGAAGAATGAGGGTTGAAGCTATGCTGTTTAAATTGTGCCAGATGCTAACTTGCATTAAACTCTTTTCTTCTTCGGGAGATCAGATTCTTTATATTTTTTTATTTCAGTATCTTAGAAAAATACTGAAATATTTTATTCTTTTTTTTATTCTTTCTTTGAAGCATAGGGAGTTTACACAAAGGAGAAGGATTCCCCCACCCACATTTATTTCCTCCTGATACAGTATGTCCAACCTTTTTTTTCCTGTAAACAAGCATAGCAATTGAAAAGATATCAGGTTTTCAGTAAGATAGAAGTGAATACTATATGGAGATCCTTAGTGGTTAAACAAACTTGAAGAACTCTCCTTCAAGACAGAAAAAAGCTTGAAAGTCCGTTAGTTGTCTGCTTGACATCTCTGTCCTTCTGCTTGTTAGCTCTTTGGGGGAGACACATACAGTGAGTGTGTTTTGTTTTTCAGAAGTTGATCTGCCTCTGAAAAAAGATGGGTTCACCTCAGAAAGTACAACTCTGGAAGCCTTGCTGCGTGGAGAGGGAATAGAGAAAAAACCAGACACTAAAGAGGAAGACACTATACAAGAAATCCAGGTAAAGGAGAGCGCCATGCTCTAACATCAGGGCTCGATTTACTTTTTGTCTCTAAGTCTAGCAGTCTTTTGTCCTGTGGCAGAACAGTGCATATGTTGATAGTTGTGTTATGCTACTGCCAAACCTTTGTGCTACTCTGTGATGCTCAAAATGAACTCAGGATCTCATATACTTCACAAGAATCTCTGTTGCTTGACTGTGTCTGCACAACTCTTTTGTTGGAATTTGTTTTGGAGCACTATGAGATAATTACATATTAAACTGACAAGCAGAAATGGGTCCCAAATATAAACTGAATTTTAGTGCCTCACATTTAAAGTGAATTTGGACATGGATTTGAATTTGGATTCACAGCTGCTGACTGTAAACAAAAACATGTCATTGCCTTCCCTGTTTTGTGGTTTTTTGTTGGGTTTTTTTTGGGTCGGTTTTTTGGGGAGTTTTTGTTTGTTTGTCTTTGTTTTATTTTTTGTTTGTTTTTTCAATACTAAGTAGTCTTCTGGAGGTATACGTGAAAAATAAATAATTAAAAATCTCTTAACCTTAATTATCTTAGTTATTAGTAATGCAGGTATGAGAAATATTGCCTCTTCACATGCATTATGGTTTGAAAGTTATTTGTCAACATTCCATTCCATCCTTCAACAATTAGAAGTAGAAATACAATTGTAGGTCTGTCATAGAAGGAATTCAGCTAATATAAAGGGTTCTTATATAAGTCCACATCACTTTTAAAGATATCTTAAATCAGTAGGAAAGTGGGTTTCTCCCGCAGCAGCATGTCTGTGGTGATGCTAAACCACCATTGTGCTATGAGTCTTTTATAGGGATTTTAGTGAGAGTTATTAGCAATGTGCCAACCTTGGTAATTTTGGCTGAGGTACAATGTGTTGCACCTACACCTAAAACTACTGAAAATTTGTGGGGGCAGTCCCATGCCAAATGAAACAAGAGCATGGGCAACAAATCTGTATTACTTGGAGCTCAGTCCTACTGCTCAATTTGCTAGAAATTTTACACATGTAGGGGCAGCAAAATTAGCTCTCCCCTTCCCAGTTACACCGGTAAAGGAAAAGCTTGGCATGAGGCCTTCTCTGTGTTTGCTTCTTCAGTAGTGTATGTGTCTATCAAGCTGAGAGCTCTAACCAAAGATCTGTTTATACCTGCTTCCTAGGCCACAAAAAGTCATGGTGCAGCATCCTTATGAGATTGTACAAGCCCCTTTGAGTGTTGGTGTGTGATCTGAGCTTCCAAATTATCCCCAGCAGCAGTCCAAGGAAAGAGACTTCAGAGATGGTGGAACTGACACAAATCCAGGCATTGCAGAGCAGGGAGGGGGTACAAAAAAAAATAAAATTAAAAAAAAAAAATCAGCTAAACTGTTGTAGCTGTGACCTGTCCACCTGGGTTCTAGTTTCATCAGAACAGATGCAAAAAGCATGTCTTGCTGCTTTTTTTAATGCAAGCACAGCTTATCTGGATTCAGTTCTATAGAACAATGATTGCCAAAGCCTTTACTAGTAGCCAGCTTTCAGTGTGTATTTTGGCACCTGGCAGCTAGACTGTACCAGATCAAAATCACAATCAGTGCTTTTATCGCTATGACAAATAAGAGAACACAAATCTCTCTTTTGTTCCTTTGCATATTTGTCTGTGCTGAAACTTTAAAGGGCCCAGCCTCAGTGGTGGTGAGAGTGAGCAGGTGGGATAGACATAATTGTAATTCCCACATCAGACCCAGCCACTCTCACATTCATAGTATCTGTCAGGAGAAGACAACTTGGTGCTTAGCTGCACTAAAGTACACAGTTTTAGACAGAATTGGAAAAGTTACTTTGCTAAAAAGGATAAGTGTTCCCCCCGTGCAGTCATTGGGACCTCCTGTACAGTTGATATTTAACGGGGTTGAGGATTTTACCCTACGGTAGATTGGTATTGAATGTGTGTCTCCATTGTTTGCTGGAGAAGGGTTAGAATAGCCTTTTCACCATGCATCAGAAAGGTTATGCCCCTTCAATCAAGTATTAGAGTCATGGCAGTCTGGCAGTCTCACCACATTCACACTTCATTACTTATCATCTCTTTCCTAAATTGGTCCTTCAATTTTAAAGGAAGAAAGTGGTTTGTAATATTTTTCTTAACTCTTGTGTATTATTATTGCTGTAAACTAGCTTCTTTCCCTCCCATATATGATGTGGTTGCCCCTGTTTTGTTTTTTTTCTGAGATACTTTAAGATAGGAAACAATGTAAAAATACAAACTCATATCAGTAAGTTTGCTTATTTTCTTACATACATATTCGCCTATTTTCTTACATACATTCTTAAATTTCTTACAGTCTCCTCATGTACAACGTTTTTCAAATGCTTCAGTTTCCTAAGAGGAAGTCAATTAATGTATGCAATTGTATGAATTTTGAAGGAACACTTTATGTGTGCAGAGCTGGAACCTGCTTAACTTTTATGCCCTCTAGTATTATGTACTGTAGTATTATGTGAAGTTTTACGGTTTGACCTCATTAATAGCCTCCTGAGATTTAAAAATAAAAGAAGCAAAAATCAGATGAAGACTTGATCCTTTACCATGTTCTAAAAGTTGTTAGTACTTTTAAAAAAATGCACTGACCAATATTAGTATTAGAAATTTAGCTGATCAGATAAGCACAAACTTTTTTAGTTGGTCTTCCAAATACAGAATTTTTGAAAAGTGAAATTTCTGTTGTATTCTTTCCCACCAATTCAGAATTTGGTGCTTGAGGTATGTAGAAAGGAGAGAAAGAAACTGTGATTTGCTCCTGTTCTCCTTCTTCTGGCTCTCAAATATCTCTGAAGTAGAAATTAGAGAGAAGGGACAAATACAGTAAGACTGAAAAACCTGCCCATCAGTTTATTGTCACTGATTTGAATCTGCATCATGGCTGCAGGTTGCAATTTAAATGAATGTTGGCATGGCAAAGGTAAGTTAGTGATTCCAGATTAGCACCTTGGAAAATGGCACAACACCATGAATGGCAGGAGTGGCTGCTGCCCGTTTCTGTATTCCTAGCGGACATGCCGAGGGTTGAGAGGATTTCAATGGGACCTCTTCCAACATTAGTGTTGTGATGGTTTGTCTTGCCTTTGTCTGTGCAATGTTTTCATGCAGGATGGTCAGCCTGTGTTTGGTTCTATAGAGATTACATTTCAAAATATCGAATTAAAAAGATTGAAATACCATGGCCCAGGCATCTCACAGTTATATAAGCTGATGAAGTATTGTTCCTTTTAAATAATTAGTAGAACAAAATATTGCTATTGGTCTTGTTAACTTCAGTGAGACCTGTAATTTCCCAGCATTCTCATGAAGCAATCCTCCTCCTTCTAGATTAGAGTTGTACCTGTAGTGCAAGCCTTGAAAGACATTGCTTTCTAGATCCATTCTGGAATATATGGAGAAATTTTCTCTATTTTTTATAAAGAAAGAAGATTGTGGGATACTGAGGAGAAAAACCCTGAATTTTTGTATTCCTAAAGTGCATTCTCAAAACTAAGGAAAACAAAACAATTTAAGGTGCAAGAAATGAAAACAGGTTCCCAGGTAGGGCCTGCAGTTACACATACTAATACTTTTCTTGGGATATAGATGCTCAGTTTTGCCACTCTTTTTTCCTAGGAACCTTTTTTTCATAGTTGACTGATATCAGCAGTATTTTTAGTAAGGACTCCCTGGAGATCTGAGGTTGGAAAAGAGAAGCGAATTTTGCTTTAGTGAAGAGAAGTAGTGGTACTGGGATCTGATTTGGCATTATATCAACTGTAATAACCCACAGTCTCTGGGATGAAGAGCAGAAGTTGGCTGTATATGTCCTCCCCTCCTCTTCTAACCATTCCTGTTTATTGTTCAACCACAGAGGGTTTTAGAAAATGATGAAAATGCAGATGAAGTGAATGAGGAAGAAGATTTGGAAGAAGATATTCCAAAACGAAAGAACAGGCCTAGAGGACGGGTAGGTGGAGACTTTATTGGAATGGAAAGGAAGGAAGCAAACCTCTGCTTTCTAGTGTATATTTGTTATGTGTATTATATATGCAAAATGTGTATCGATGAATATATAATATTGATAATACTATAGTAATTTTCTGTTGTATGGTGATAGATTTTTAATATTTTTTCAGTTTATTTTTGTGAATATCCAAGGCAAAATAGACTATTTTGAGAGTAAAAAGTGAGGGAAGTTTATTTTAGTGCTGTGTTTACAATTGTAAACTGTAATAATTATGATAACATCCTGCTATTGCAATGCTCCTTAAAACAACATTTACTAATTACAGAAAAGCAACAAATTCAGTCATGACAGCCAAAAATGTATTAATAAAAGTAACTTGAATTATGTTAATAAGATTTGCAGCTTTCTCTAGGGTAGCATTTTGTGGCTGACACTGGCCCTCTTGAGCCCACGGCAAATGTTCTATTTGCTTAAAATGGGCAATATTTTATCCTTAGGGGACTCTATGTCCCTTCTTTTACCTAAGTTGTCTTCACAATTCATCAGGATACCAGTCAAGTAATGAGGCCAACATTTTAAAACTTAGAATCAACATTTTCAATTTTGGCCCTATGAGCCAGGCATCTAAATGAACACAATTCTCAGAAGTTTTGAGCATTTTCATCTCTCTTTGGCTCCAGTGGATGCTACAGGGGCACAGGAGCTCTAGAAATACCTTTCAATGTGTTTATAGAAATCAAGCAAGAAGGGCCACATTTTAGGCCAAATGAGCAGAAAATAATGGCTTTTGAATGAGAGACATGAAACCACATTGAATATTAGCAATATACTTATGCATCAGACCCTCTCTTTTGGTTTCTTCTGTTGTTGTGTTGTTTCAGTTTTCTGCTCCCCTTTATTTTGGAGCTTAAGTCCTTAAATATAAGATCAACGCACTTTAATAATTGGATAAGTATATATTTCACCTTCCTTATTCTCAAAATCACCTGAACCAGTTTCTTTCTTTCTTTCTTTCTTAGCCAAAGACCCCCACCTGGAAAAAAATTTTCCAGAAAAATGTAAGTTTCAGAAAATTTGTATGAACCAGTAACCAAAACCAGGAGATAGAATCAATACATGCACACAAGCTTGATTGTAGTGATCAACTAATATTCCAGGCTAACAATTCTTTTCTAATAAGTTACTCTTACATAAATTGCGCATGCGGGTTAGGGCGAGTGAAAGGAAGTGAATAGCTAAAAGATATACTGCTCAGGAGAAGGGAATTTGGTGTATGCATATATCCTAGACCTACACAAACAAGGTCCTGAAGTTACTGTTGCTTCTCCATTCAGGAAAATGTTACAGAATACCTATAGTTACAGAATATTACTGTAGCGGAGGGAGTCGGAAGGTGCTAGATGTCCCATTCATGTTGAAGCAAACATTTATGTGTTATTTTCTGCCCCAGAACCAGATGCCTATTAAGTACAGGAGCAGCAGGATCAAAATTTTGCCTTTTTCTTGCAACTAACTCCTGCTTTGCTAGTGCCCTGGCTTCTTTCAGTGCAAAAAAGAGAAGTCTGAAGAGTGCTAAATACTTTGAGCAATTTTTGTTTTTTATTTGATGGCATCAATAACCATAGGAAAATGTGATAAAAATTAGGATTTCAAAATTAGGGCCAAGTTACCTAGATGTTGAAAACTGGCAAGCCTGAATTGTCTGGTCCCAAGTGTTTCACCACCTTTCTGAAAGCAGCCCTTTTCTAATGTGAGCCTGACCCAGTATAGGGAATTGAGGTTAGGGATTTGAAATTAGGGGACATGAAACCTGGGCAGCTCTTTGTTTCTGGGAAGGAGTGGTTAGAGTATTTTTAGAGGGCAGAAGAGGGGAAGGACATGCATAGGAAACTAGATCCTGTCGAGTGTGACCTTTGGGGATTCAGAGAAGGAGTGACAGCATCATTGCAGGATTAATGCGGTGGAATTACTGCTTTGGACTTTCCAAATTGCACATGCCCCTTCTTTTCCCTGCAGCATGATTTTATTTTTAATCCTGGACTCTCCATCTGTCCCTTTGGCTACTCTCTCTGGCTGCTTCAGGGCTGCTTCAAGGCTGCTGTGCCCTGGCTTCCAGGCCTCGCATGTCAAGTCTTGTAGTCTTTGCTGCATCCCATCAGGAGAATGAAGACAGTCATGGATAACTGAATTCAACAGCCTGGGGTACTGACAGCAAGCACGGGGCACTCATTTTAGTGCCTCTGGGGCAGCTGCTTGGTTTCCTTTCCCCTCAAGGCTAGCTCTGAAATCGTGGGGGCATTAGGAAGGACACTGAAGGCCAAAGAGGTGGATTTACAAAGGCAGAATTTTAGTGTCTTTTCTGGACTGGGACATTGTGGTAGGAGCTGGAAAGGGTAGTTTGCTAGGAGATATGAGACGGACGCAGCTGCACCTGTACAGATTGTCTGCTCGTCAGCTGGATATCCCATGGGACAGTTTCAAAGGCACTAAAGACATTTAGGAACATAAGTCCCATTGAAAGTCACTGACTTGAAAAATCTCCCCCTGTGTTCACTGCATGAAAAAGTGTATCTGACATGTGGTCATGACATGAACGGTGTACTCCTGCATTTGTGTAGAGAACAGTTTGAAGGGAAACAGCTGGCTGTAAGACTAATAAAACTCTGAGCAACAAACCTTAAATTGCTGTCCTATTCTGAAAGGTACCTATGTAAAAATAGTACCTTCTTACTCAACAGATATGTTCCCAGTGTGTAAATAGAGTCAGAGCTAGCGACAAGTGACAAATATATGACTTTATATCTTTTTCACAGCCCTGAAAAGCCAATGCAGCTGGTAGGATAGGGAAATTAGATCCTAATCCAGGTACCAGCAGAAATATTTATTAAGGGCCAAACACTTGTCTCTGTGAAGACTCTGATGAATTGAGGGCTGTATAGGAGCTACCATGGACTGAAATTTAGCTTGCAACACATTTTTGCAGCAGTGAGGGAAGAAAGGAACTAGCCTGGGATTGATTTCATTGCCCAGAGGGGGTTTACAGAGCTGGCAGTCAGAGAGAAAATACTGCAGACTAGTAAGATGATTTTATGTGATATGGTCAGTAAAGGAGCTTCCACCAAACAATTGTTGCTGGAGCCTTTTCCAGGGTGAAACTGCTTTTCAGTTCACCCTTACAAATCTTGCTCTGCACATGTGTGCTGGTCTGCACAGAGGTCTTTGCAGAAGGCAGAGTTATGCTTGTCATACCTAATAGTATTTACCCCATCCAGACAGCTGCAAATCCATGTCTTTCCTTTAGGACTATGTTAAGAGTTAGCCCTAAGCCATCCCAGGGAAATAATGTGTGAAGGTTTTATAAATCCCTGTTTTGACAGACTTTGTCAGGCCAGTATAAAATGTTTCCTTGTTCCTTGTCTTTAATGTGCAATGGAATGCAGCTCTAACAGTGCCAGTTCTGTTCCAAATGCGTAGAAGAGGGACAGAGTTTTTACACCCCCTTTATGTCTGGGTACTAATGCTCTCAGAATTTCTACACCTTCTTCAGCTTTTCCTAACAAAGCTCTGTCCCTTTCTTATTTTCACATGCAAAAGCTTGCAGGATTTCAGTCAAGTAGCCTTGTCTAGAGTGAGGAGTATCAACAGTTTAATAACAGAAGCAGCAGAAGCAATTCTGTGCTTTTATCCAGGAACAGAGTAGCTACAAGAATTAATAAAGGGCTAGTTAGCCATCCACCTGTGATCACTTCCTCAAACAAAGACCAAGTCTAAAATGATTGTCATTTATAGACTGTACATTAGTGAACATGAAAGAATCGAAGGCCTTGGCCAGTTCCCAGTTTCACATCACAGATCTCTCCACCACTGGACAGATATGAGCTGTCCCCTTGTTGGTATCTCAGCTGAGAAGGGTCAGGACCAAGTAGCTTTGATGCTGAATTTGACTTTCACCCCTGGAGGTCAAGACAGAAAAGTCTGTGCTGTGGAGAAACAGAGATTTTCAGTTTCCAGAGCTGCCAGTCTGGTCCACTGTAGAAACACAGAACTGCAGAAGGACCTTTCTGGGTAATTCCTGTTATTGCAGGTAGCCAGGTAGCCATGTTACCTGATTTTTTCCACTAACTGACCAAAGCTCCATATTATAATTAGCCATGGTATCTTTGTCCCAGCAGGTCATTTCAAAACATTGCTTTTCAGCTAGAAAACAAAACTCAACAACACAAACAACCCCCTTTTGAAAATATTAAAGGAAATAATTTGACCTCTTTTATCTGGGGCCTGTTTTCTGGCTGACTTAATGTTTGTATTTATCCTCCAACACCTGTTCATCTATTCATTCATTCATATTCAGTTAAGCAAGGTATTTGAACATCTTCAAAAATGAATGTGTGACGATACTCGACTGAATATGTGCTGGCAGTGACCTACTGCCATGGATGAACAGTTTGGGCTATCTGTGGAGAGGATCTCCATTGCATTGCAAGGTCCATTAACATAGTGCGTATCTTAGGAGGTGAAGGGTCAAGATCACCTTTGAGAAACCTGTATGGAAGTTGAGGATTTGTTTAGTTTATATTGCACATTTTTCATAGGAGGGTGAGGGGCACAAGGAGACCCGAGGGGTGATTGAATATTGCTAACATTCCTCTTGTCCTTGCAGGCTCGGGGATCTGGAGGTGGCAGGAGACGGAATGATGCTGCCTCCCAGGATGATCATGACAAACCCTATGTTTGTGACAGTAAGTAGCACCCAGACAGCTGATTCTGCTTCCAGCCTGGTCCTACCAGCTCAGTGCACTCAGGGCTTCATCTTTTCCCTTCCAGCAAAATATTCTGCTACTCTCTGACTTGCATGTTTGCCACCTGCTGCTGCTGCTGCTCTTGGTGTTTTTGCATGAAGGAAATAAAATTAAGTCCTCAGCAAGACTCCACTTCCCTTTGCCCTTTAATAAATCATCTCTTACATTTTCTTTCTCCTTCTGTTTTTCTGGCTTCTCTGCCTTTTGTCTTCTTTCCCCCCATGTAAGTTTCACCCTCTATTTCTTTCTCTGTTTCAGATAGTTACAAACAAAAGCATAACTCAAAAATCTCCGACAAAGGTACTTCACCCTCATTGTATCTCTTGATATATTTGGTGATTCTCTTTCCTTCAGTCCTTTTAAAACCTCACTGGGCTAAATTCTGAAGGTCTTATTCTTATCCCTCACTCAGAAAGTACTCTTGTGGCATCATTAAAAGTTGAGCCCTTCTAAGAAACAAATAACATCTGGAATGCCTTGTTTTGATACATATTCCCCTTGAATATGTATGTTGGCCATATTGGCCATGCTGTTTGACATCTTGCAGTTGGACTGCAGGCTAAGTAAGGCATTGCCCCAACTGAAAAATTATACTAGAGCCCAATGCTGACACTGAAGGAGGATACCAGAGTCTTAGTATGAGGGAAGAATCTGATATTTGTTGCACAATGGTTTGAGGGTTTTAAATAGTCTAGTCCTTGGTGCTTTCCTTCTTTTGATACTCTTTTTTTGCTTCACTGTGTTATTTCTTTGAGGGGCATTTATCTTCCCCACGTGTGGTTTTTTTTTAAGCATCTCATTTTAAGGCTTACTGTAGAGTGTACATGCAATTGTACTTTGTGCTACCAGGTGCCTTCTAGCCTATAAGAAAATATCCTAACAAAACTTAATAGCAGTAGGAGAATAGTAGGAGATCTTAACTTCTGTCATCCGAAACTGATGGTTTTAAGGACAACTAGCATCCCCCTTTTTCTACTATTTGCCTATCTTGTGTTACTGACCTTAAATGAATAACCTTTACTATGTTGATCTATGGGGATATTTTCTGCTTATTTTCAAAACCATGAAGAAATAAGGAACATGCATGGTAAATAAGAACTATATTACATGTGATGCAATTGTATTCTTGTATGGTGAGACCAGGTGACTGCACCATACAGTGATGGATATGTTAGGTATTTTGCTTCAGCAAGGTGAATATTTCAAGGGCAGTGAGCAGAAATGGAAAGACTTGCACATGAATGGGACTGTCTAAACCCTTTAAAATATGAAGAGTCAGAAGATTTATGCTGGGGTTAAATAGCTGTCCTGGCTGGTGTGTTGGAAGCACTGAAATGTGTCTTCTAAAACTCTGAGAGCCCAGGATGTATCTTGCTGAAACCCACAGGTTTCCTCTGCTAGTATATGCATAACTTTCTTTATCTCTTTTCTGGAACATCCTTCTAAATCCAAGGACACTTGTCAGTGGTAATAATTTTGAACATAATGACTCTTTATTGTCTGATCTTGCATTGCTTTTGGATTTTACCAAGAACTTACAACATGCATAGTAGTGATTTGCACAGAGTAAATTAAACATTGAAGGTATCAAAGCAGGCAGCAGAAATCTAACCTGAAGTCAAGACTCTCATACATTGTTGTATTGATGGAATTTTGCCTTGGCTTACATTTTGGAGCATAAATTTACCCTTTGGTTTTGGAAATATAAACTTTCCTATTTCATTTGGCTGATACATTTCATTTTTAGGAAACTTAGAGTCATAGGGAGCTCTGGAATGCAGACTTTGCACAGTGACTCCTCCTTTTCCATTGTAGATAGCTGAGAAAAGGGTTATGTGATAGCAGAACTCTTTTACCTGACTGTGGAGCAGAAGGAAAGAACTGTCCCAATTGTAATGTCATCATCCCAAAGTAATACCCTGTCCTTGCTAACTTTCTATAGAAATATTACACACAATTAATGATGAATAATAAGCCAATTGGCTTATTATTGAAACCTCTTTTCTACTTGAGTGGATTTCTTAAATAAATTTTTTCTTTGAAATTATTTGCTAAATATTTTTATAGATAAAACTCAGTCTAATTGTGGTAGGTTAGAAATTGGTTTGCAGAACTCCATGTGCAGATCTTTTGGGCAGATAGGTTTGTTTTACCTGGAAACATGCAGGTGAAAAACAGTGAATGTATTCCCTGTTTGGAAAACTTGATTCCTTCAATCATATTATTGGTATAAGTAATTACCTTAATGGGTCAGCAGTTTACTTTTTCTGTATATTATTTAATTTGCCTCCAAGTTGCTTTTTCTGCAAGTATTCTGATATTTAAGTTTTGAAAATGGCCAGAAAGAAGAAAGCATAAACATAGCTAAACCAAATTAATTTTCATATTAAACTAGATGGGCACAAAAAATGATTGGTGGCGAAGAACTTCTGTCAACTTACACATTCATATTTATGTGAAACAAGAATGTATCACCAGGTTTTATTGGTAATAAAAAAGTTACAGGAAAAAAATAGTCTGTGTGTCAGTAAGATGATGCAATACCCAGCTGACACTGCCCCTTGTGTTTGAAGATAGCAATGCTATTTGTGAAAAAAATGCCTTTTTTTTTTTAAGAGGGATTCAGCTATACACCAGTATAAAACTGACTAAAAGTACAGAATTTCTATATAGAAGAAGGTTTTCAAAGCTAAAAAACTTTTGTCATCCTGTGTTTTTTTTTAAAAAAGTGGTTGGTTTCTTATTTTGTGGAATGAAATATTCTTAAATATGTCAGTTGATTTTATTGACCGTATATTGTATGAGAAGTTCAGAATAAAATGTTTGACCAAAGCATCAATAAGCTTGCTAGAACAATCATGAAATTCATCGTTTCATCAACTCACCAAGTCGAAAACTTGTTGGTCAGATTTTCAACCAGTTGCAGTGGCTAGTGTTGTGTCTTGAGCTCCCTTGGGATAAATGCTTCAATCATGAAAGTGGTAGGACAGCCTAGTGTGAAATGGGTATGAGCTGGAAATGGTACCATAGCCAAATGACTCAGCTGTGTGAGACCAGTCCCAAACATAGCTTGAACACCTGGCTGGGATATACAGCAGATGACTCAAAAGACAGTGAAAAGTAGGACTTGAGGAGCAAAGCGAAGCCTCCAATGTCAAGCAAGAGAAGTGGAAGATACACCACCCCCACTGTTCATGATAAACTGGGCATGTGATTTTTGAAGGACGGATAGAGTGAATGAATGAATGAATGAATACCTACATGTCTAATAAGAATTGATGCTATGTCAAATATTCATCTGGGGAACCATTATTTCTACTATTTTCATAGTGTATATTATATATTATTTACTACTTTTCAAAAAGAACAACCTTCTCTGAAGTTTTTTCTAAAAACTTGTGCTCTGGTTTAAAAGTTGCAATCAGTTGTAGGTCCTGAGCTTCATGACTTCAAATGTCTACTTCCTTTAGCCAGAACAGTTAGTTTGTGCTGAATCTCTGCAAGTTTTTAACTTTCCTGCTATCCCTCCTCATTTATCTGCTTTCATTCTTCTCAAGTTCCCATGGAGACATGGGACTATGTCCACCTTTGTTTTCTGTCCCTCTATCTATGGAAGATTTCCCTTGCCCATCTCTAAAAGGAATTGTTTCTTTCTTCTCCTTTTACCAATATGTCCTTGTCTCCTTTTAGTTTTATTCCCATATAAACTTCTATTTTAGCACAGCAACTTGTATTGTATCTTTTTTTCACAGTTCCTCTGAGTCTGAGCTATGCATTCATATCCATTCCGTGTGCAAAATAAGAATTTACTGAAACCTTCCTATGATCTCTGATGGATCAGTGACTAATGCAACACTGCATGTACCCAGAGACACTGATCCTGTAGTGTTTTATAGAAGCTGATTCTTTTGTCAAGAACTTAATTTCCAGGTTTCTTTAGTTATTTAACACACATTTTCTCTACCACAGTCCAAGACTAGCAGTCCTTGCACGGTTCTCAATGGATAACAATGTCTTCTACTTCTGTAAACAGTTACTGGGACTTCTTCCAGCTGTGCTTTCATCAGCTCTTTTACTAAGCTTGTTTCTTTTATCTGCAAAAACACAAAGGGTGTTTTTTAAGTAGTGGTGGCCAAAACTAAGTTGAATGCACTGTTCTGAGGATACAAGCACTTCAGAAGAGGAGTGGTTGATACATTTACATGTACTTACAATTACTTAAAGAAATTGGATTTATGCAACTTGCTCTGTTATGTGTCTATGAGAGGTAGAGATGGCTAACCTAACAGGTTGTTTAGTAAAACCTTCTTCAGTGCAAGATGCTCCTCTCCAGTGCTGTGTCATGTTTCAATGGCAAAGGAGTTTTCATCCTTATCCACCATGTGTATTCATATTTAATATACCATTTGTTATAGCTTCTTGTTCCTTCCCTGTTCAACCTGTTTCTGCTCAGGCAGATTATCATGTTAAGTCTCCTCATTATGCTGCTTTGTCCTGTTTATACTGTGTTTTATTTATTAATACTAGGTGTCAATATTAATTAAATTACTGTTTGAAAGAATTATTTGATCAACAAATCTCATATAATATATTTTTATTATTATTCCAGTATTTTGGCCAACAATCCATTCTGTGCATGTTTGATTCTTTCACTCTCTATTCCACCCTTCATATTAATGATAAAACCATAGGCAAGCATTGTCTCCAAACAGGAGTCTTTCAGGTGCTTAAAGATGTATTAAGGTGCCTTGTGAAGGTTTCAAAAAATTGAGCTCCTAATTCTCCCTGATTTCAGCTGGAGCTAAAACTAAACTGTTTTCCCTAAATAACCCAATAAGTGCCTATCTGCTTGTGTTGTGCCTATAGATCATCTAAGGCTTGGTCCCTAAATGAACACTTTGAACTTGTCATTGAATTACTAATAATTATTCAGAACATGGATTTGTTTTTAAAAATGCTTGACTCTACATCCAAATCACTATAGCTTGAAACATCCTCCTGCTTTTTCTGTAGGTTCATCATTCAACGGGGCATGAAAATGTCATTATTTTAAGATTAGTCTTTTTCTTCCCCATCCCCTTTCTCTACTAAACATATTTTAGGTTCTGCCAACAAAAGGCTGAAGTCTTCAGGTAGCTTAAGTGATTTAACATGAACAGATTCCACTGAGTTTCAACTGGTACAGAGCATCCCTCTTTTTTATTTTCCTTAGAAAATCCCAGTTAAATGTTACATTGTTCTTGCATGACTTGCCAAATGCAGTTCCTTGAGGCCTAATCTTTAGGATCTATTTTATTGTATTTGTTCAAAAAATGACAGCTCTAGTATATTCCTTGCTAACTTCACCTGTCTTCTTTGTCATCTCCTTGAAATGGTCCTGATCCTGTCAAACATGTCATTGATTGTCTGGAAGGTTTCCTGGAATGCAAAAGACCTACCAGATAAATCCTGATTTAGCTTGATTTTTACTAGTTGTCTGACACTTAATCTGTTGTCTTAATTCTTACAGATACTGTGAATGATTCCAACACTACTAAGTGCTGCTGCTTAGGACAGACCTTTGGTTAAATTTCACAATTTCAAGCTGATTTGAAAGTGCCTTTATTATAGCATTGTATTTTTACATGCTTCTCATAATCTCCATCATGACTTCAACTTCCCTTTAAACTATTAGCAGTTTAAGCCCTAAATCATCTCCTGGTATTATCCTCTCTAGTGAATCCCTAAGTAGTTAAGCAATAAGATCTAGAATAAGATTACTGTTCATAAGAACCCAACAAATAACTCTCCCACCATAGCTGCTATTCTTGGCTTCCATCGACTTCATTATTGGTAGAAAAGACAAAATTAGAGAGACAAGGACACTTTCTAAATTTTCTTTAAAAAATATTGAATAACACAGATCTTGAGTAGAGCACATGGTAAGAGGGGAACAGAGTTGACTCTGATAGCTGAACATTTTCTTCTCATATAGGATACTTGTTTTCTCCTTTGCTCCTGATAGCAATCCATTTATTGAAATGTGCACAGATGTATTCTTGACCTGTGCATGTTTTGCACTGGGGTTCAACATTACTTTGATCTTAATTCTGCAGATAGATTCTGGGACTTGTCCTCTGGGGGCACTGAAACAAGGACTGTTTACTACCTACAGAAAATTCTCTATAAAATGGATTACTAAATAGCTGCTCTAATACTAGGGATGTATAGCATAGTACTGACCAGAGAGGGACAAACATAACACCTTTCCATCAGTAGAGGTCAAAATGCACTGTTAGTGTTTGAGATCTCTAGATTGCCAGAGCGTGGACACAGCTGTAACAGGGGAGAACACATTACCAAACCAGGACAAAACAAGAAATGTTTCTAATATTTTTTTCTTTTTCGGAGTAGAGTGAATGGTAGGATAGGAAGATAACTTTGAGGAATGACTGCCTGCCAGCAGTTAACTCAAGATTTAGTATTTGATAAAGCCCAGCTGAGAAAAAAGAACGGGAGGCAAAGGAGAAAACCAAAGAAAGACAATGAGGGGGACAGGATTCAGTGACCAAAAAGAAAAAAAAGGCAGCATGTACTCCCCCAGTTTCCTGTTTCCACTAAAAACATGGATTGTTTCCTTCTGTCTCATACTGGTGACAGATTGTGTAAAATGTATGTGGAGAGCTGGCTGGAACATAGCTCACAGGCTGCCAAAGACCAAATGTGTAACAATTTCAAAATGACAGCAACATAGCCATTAGATATTTGATGAGAAAGTCTTTCAAGTCATAGGTTTCAAATCCCCTTTTTAACAGGGGAAGTATATTTAATATTAATTTTACTTACTGAGAAATGTAAACAGAGTGGGAATTTGCTTATCCAAAGAATTGCAGGCTGTTACAGACCAGAACTTAGAAGAGAACTGTCTTTTATGAAACACCCAATGCTTGTGATTATACTGTCTGCAAATTATGTTTTTTCTCTATAACACAGTTGTGTAATATCTTCATTTCAGTCTTCAAGTTGGAAGGAAAGTAACGTTCATCATAGGAGAGTGTCTGGTGGCCTAATAAAATCTCTCCCTCTTCCCCATTTGTGGCATTTGATCCACACTGCTGTATTGCTTACTTACCTATCTTGTTCCTAAGATGGCATTCACATCAGGTCATATATTTTCAAGTAGAGTTGAATGAAATTAAGTTTGGCAGGGCTTTTAGAAATATCTTTGGTTTGAAACTCTCTCTAATAGGTGAATGGGACTGGGTGTTAGAGTTATCTGATTTTGCACTTACATTAACGGAGGATCAAGCTATATAAGAGCAAGATAGAGTTGGATACTATGTATCATGCAGACATTTAATTGCAAGTGCCTCTTCCGTTGTCAGTATAGCACTGATCACCTGATAGTGTTCTGGAAATAATTTGACAGAAGTGTTTGAACAGTATTGGTAATTCATAGCAATGGAATAATTTTTTAACTTTCTTCTTCAAACACACAGAAGTAAGGGGAATAGAGTAGGATACTTAATATGATCCTCAATCTGCTAAAAATGTAAATATCTCTCTCCATTTTAAGAAATGCTGCAACATGTATGTAATTAGAGGAGGCTACTGGTCTGAAATAATTTAAACAGTTAGCATTTTGTAGCTCTCTCCCGTTTGATGATTACTGTAGTGTTAAGCTTTTTCCACTATTCAAAAAATGGAGATGAAGTCATACAGAACTGTGGCTATCTTGTTTTGACTCTTGGTCAGCATCTGTTCCACTGCTTGTAAGACCACAGAGAAGGAGGAGTAGTTTCACTCTCCAGAATGCATTAGGAGAAAACATGGATGGTGGTAGGAGAAGGGAGACTGAACTAATGTTTTTGGGAGAGCATGCATCTAACAGCAGTCTAGTTGTTCAAAATGCTGGGTAGTAGAGTTAGGTTTACATATGAAACAAAGGCAGATGCTTCAAAGAATGGATGTGCATATGTATATGGGTATTTTACTTCTCCTCAACATTCCCTCCTCCCTTCTGCAGGAGTTCTCGTTTCTAAAATCAAAGGCATTCAAAGACAAAAAATCTGTGGCTAAGGACATATTACATTTGAAAAAAACTTTTGTCCTGTTATGACCACTGTGATCATCACCTTGCAGAATGAAGAAAACTGGGATAAAAGTATCTAATATTCCAGATATTCATACATATCATGAGGTTGTTTTACATGTTTCTAATAAGGCAAACTGTTTTCCCTGAGGGATTTTGCAAATCAGCTAGAAGATACTGAGAATGAAATACGTTATTGTACTAAGCTTTGATTTACAATTTTCTATAATCTGTTCCAGAATGTGGAGCATCAGTTGGCTTTTTGTCAGTAGTAACAGAAAGGTATAAAAATCAAATTTTAACTTATATGTGAGTGAATAATTGAGGTGGGTATTTTTTTTTAATTTATTTGTGGAGCCTTTTGACGTTCCTTCACAGACCTTCCCAGACCCAGGTTTCAATACTGGGGCTGAATGAAGTTTTTAGGAATGGATGGTGCCTTCCCCCTTGGAGATTCTTTTCAAAGGGTCTAAAACCAAAATGGTTCTGTTCTCTCTTCTGACACTACTTCCTTTGACCTTCTAAGCAAATTATGCAGGACAGACTACTGGACAGGACATTCACTCCTGTGCAAAATCCTTGAGGTTAATGAAGGTAGTAACATGACTGAAAATGTGACTAGGAGTAAAAACTTGCAGAAAGGGCACTAAGCTTCGTTTTCCAATCATTTAAAATGGCAATAATTGTATTTGGTAGACAAAACAGCTGTATAAAAGAAAATGGACATTCGGAGAATGCTTTGGAGATGAAAAGTGATAACTCTTAGAGAAAATAACATGAATTAAATACTTCATAGAAACTCAGTTTGTATGTAATGAATCTTAAGATGTAGCTTGCCCTTGAGGTGAATTCCCTGTGAAAATGTAGACCTTTCATCACCCTGAGTTGTTTGATCCTGTTCTTAATATCTGTTGACTTAGTCCTACAATAAACAAAAGTTCAGAAGTAGGATTCTCTGTCACATATTGTACTATTTATTGAGATGCTGAATATGAAGTTTACCTGGGCAAAGAAGTATCACTACCACATGTTCCTTTAGCAAGAAACTGTGAATGATTTCCATCTCCTTATCTTGACTAGGAATCTGAATAAAGCTATTTATTAACCTTTTAGAGAAAGTTTTTAAAAAACTCCTTTTCCTTTTTTTTCAGAGATCAGTAATGAAGAAAATAATGTCCTTTCTTCTCAGTCTTGTTCCCATTGCTGTGCATTGTGCAGCACCAACATTGGAACTGGCATTTCATTAAATTTTATGTGCAGTCTTGTTAGCAATCTTAGCAGAGAGGATTAGGGCTGTATGAGCTGCAGGGATTGAATGTGCATTTGCCTAGGCCTGTAGGAATGAACTGCTGGCAACAAGGTGGGAAGAAAGCTTGTTCAGGGACCTATGGCTGCAGAGCTGCCCTCTGTCATCTTCCACCAGTGCTGATGGGAAGAGTTTTGGGCAGGTGCATGGAGTGTGTGGTGCTGTTCTCAGAGGAAAAGGGAGCATTATTTGAGAGGATGCTGCTGTGGTTGTGGATCATACTGATGTTTCCATTTTGTCTTCCCCTCCCTCATATCTCCTTTCCTCCCAGTCTGTGGCAAGCGCTACAAGAACAGGCCTGGGCTGAGCTACCACTATGCTCACACCCACCTTGCCAGCGAAGAGGGTGATGAAGCCCGTGAGCAGGAGACCCGCTCTTCCCCTGTCCACAGAAATGAAAACCACAAACGTGAGTAGGATTTTCCCTTTACCTTTGAGACCCTTTTCAGGTATGTTGCCTCTACCCTGTCTTTGCCTTGCAGAGGCTGGCATTATTGCCTGGCTCAGTTGTGAGTGATTGGGACCTGGATGCTTGGAGCTAATCAGCCACAGCTCACATGGGTGCTGGCTCAGCAGTCAGAAATTCATTTCAAATCCAGCATTATCTCTGCAGCAAGTCACTTTCCCATTACTGCTCCTGTGGGAAGGAAGTGGCAAGGGGCGGGAGGGGGGGGAAAGAAGAGATGCCCAACCTGCCCATCATCAAGCAGCCTCCCAGTGGCTCTTAGCAGGGTTGTCAAGGAAATACACGTCCAATAGTTTGAGGGGGTTGACTTTGTTTTGCCTTTGAATAAGAGACATTTGCCAATGTCTCAGATTTTAGGTATGAAACTAACAGCACCTTTGTCCCTTGTTCCTTCATCTGCTCCCCAAACAGCTTACCCTCAACTTCACCAGAAGCTGCTTCTTAGTTACAGTTTGGGAAAATCTATGAAACCATATCAGTATTGATCAGCAAGGAGGAGAGCTGGAACATGAGAGGAGAGAAGAGTTAATGCGCCTCAATTCTCCACACTGGTACAAGGCTGAAAGGAATCTTAGTGGACCAAATTTATATATGATGAATCACATATGCTCGATGTGAGCATAAGGTCCATCACCCTATTTGACTGTCCTTCCTGTGCTTCTTAGGCAAGGAACAGGAAGTCAAGGAGACTGTGTTCTATTACTGATTTTTCCAAGTCTCTAATCCTCTGTTTCTCAGTTTGCCAGTGTGCAATGCTTTGTGATGTTTGCTGTCACCTTGGGAGTTGTGTAGGTAGCTTTGTTCACTTTCAAAAGCATGTGATCTGTATCATTTTAGTTCAAAGTAGTAAAGCAATGAAATGCTTATAGGGAAAAATATTCGGGGAAACAGTTTCTAATACATTAAGAAGAACTACAAGAAATATGGAAGTAGGAAAACATTTTCTTTCTGAGCAGGATAATTGATAATTGTCCCCAGGGAGGTGTGGGAGGGGGTTTCCTTTCTCCAAAGCATCTGCTACTAACCACTGTTTGAGCTTGAAGGACTATTTAGTATGATGGCACTTGGCAATCCCTATGTTTCTGTCACTTTTATGCTCTACCTTTTAGTTATTCACATGTTTTGTAGATTCACAGCAAAAGTAAGTTTGACTCCTCCAGCTGTTGATAAACTTGAACTGTCAATGCACTAAGAGTGACTGCTTAGGCAGGCTGGGGAATGTCAGTGTTCAGCCAGTAGCATTTGTTTACTTAGCATTTACATCAGCTCTGGGGGTTTTTGATTGTTTGTTTGTTTTTTTCCTGTGCCTGCAACAGTCAGTAATATTTGCATATCTGAGAGGCATATTGCAAAGCTGTATTGAATTAATATTGATAATGGCCTTGCATGGATGCCCAAACAAAGAACGGTAATGACCCCTGCCCCTCAGCTTGTCATAGATGCCAAGGACAATCTTGGTCCTTGTGTCTCTGGTGCTTAGGAAATTATAGAAGTTAGCAAGAAGAGCTAGAAGGTAAGGTTAGGAGCAGCTGGCTTTGGCCCATGGAAAAAAAGAGGTGTCTACACTGTGGGAAGGGGTAGAGCAAGAGCTGCTCAGGTTTGTGTTCCCCCAGAGCTCTTGTGTGGTACATGTGGCAGAGGGAAGCTGCTGATGCACAGATCCAAAACCAGGAAGAAGTTCAGAGCCGTTGGGGTAAACTACTCTGAAGCCCAGATTCCTGAGTGGAAAGAGTCTGCTTAACAACGAGCTGGGAGCCAGTGAGGTATGGGCAACAGCCATGCAAACGTGCAGATCAGCCCTGGGGAAATTCTCAGATGCTGGAAGGTAACACTCCCACATGGCTTAGCTGTCACAGGGGCTGTTCCTTTTTGCCTGTTTGTTTACAGCTCAGATCTTGCATCTTTGCTCTTTCACTGAGCGATATTTAATTTATGTTTCTGTTTATCTTCCATGTGAATGCTAATTGTCCACATCGCTAATTTGCGTCATTTACGGTCCCTTCATACAGGGGGATGGTGGGGAACCAGGGCATCAGATCTTTCCTCTCCCCTAAGAACTGCTAGGCATGTGTTATGAATTAGATTTGACAGGTCTGCAGCATTGTAGGTTTCGAGCTTCAAGAGTCCTCTCTGCATGGGCTTGGAGCTTGAGGGGGGGCCAAGAGGGAGGGAAGGTGGGGGGGATGTTAATCCAAACAGCTAATCCACAACCCATTGTACAGGAGGACCAGATATGGTATAGAGTAGGACCTGGTTATTTGCTTAGCAGTGTGTCAGAGATATGAACAGCCTGATTTAGAAAAGGCAAGGGAAATTCAAACCAGCCATTTGAAATTTACCATGCAGTAGGAGGTGAGCACTGGGTCAGTAAAGTTCAGGCGAGCAGCTGCAGCATAAACTTCCTTCCTTTGTACCAGCGACTCCTCTTCAGCTTCCACTCCTTGCAGATCCTGTGGTAACAGCAGCTGTCGTGATGCAGGAGGGAGCAGAGCTTCTGCACGATTCAGCTATTGATGCCCTCATGGTACCAGCTCAAGAGCTGAAAGCCTCTTGTCTTTCTGGACACTCAGTCCTTTCTCATCTTCTCATGCACAGACCAATTTGAGTAGGTCAGAAAATTATCTAGAGATTGGAAAAGAGATGTAGATAGGAGGAACCTACTTAAAATCACTGAATAGGTGTGTATCTAAGAACACCCAAGTCACCTCCTTGGCACATCTCACTGTCCTTGATTGTTGTAGAAGGTTTGTTTATTTACCTCTTTTTACATCTCTCTCTCTTTCTGTCCTTCTTCTTCACCACTAGGTTACCCACTGCAACCTGAAGACAGTTCAGCCCTTTTCTGTGGCCTTTGTCTTTCCTAAAACACCTTAGTCTGAACCTTGTTTGAGCTTTAATTGCTTTGTTTGTATGCTTTGACACAGATAAATAGCCCTTCCTTAGTGTCTAGTCGTGCCTCTGCCTACACAAGCATTTATTTTTGACCTACTCTGATGTTTTTACCTGAGTATGGAAGTGTAAAAAGGGAATTATATAAAACTCTTAAAAAAGTCAACTTCCTCCTTCCTCAACTCCACTGATAAAAATAAATGATCCCATACCATTCTCAGACTTTTTCTCTGCTGACTTTTCCTCTGCATGTTGGCACTGAGAGCATGAGATTTGTGAGCTCAGGGTGCATCCAAGCCTACCACAAAACATCTGCTCTTTTATTCCATCTCACTCCATGGGTACAGGCCAGCTCTGGGGGCAGCTGATGCTCACAAATTTTGAGACAATTCTGATAAAGGAATTACATTAGACTTCTGTCTATTCAAATGTGTCCGTGAATGAGCATACTAGTATAAATGCTCTTCCTTAATTCCTGGGAGAAGAGGATAGTGTGTCTACATGGAGAAAAACTTCCTTTCCTTTAAAGGGGAAGAGTTTTCAGTGGCATTTTGCTAAGTGAAACGTTGGTTGCAGGCAGCTGTGCAGTAAACAACTGAACAGGATCTTATGCCCACAAGCATAAGACAGTCCTAAATAAAGTACATTGTGCAGGCTGTTGCTGGCCTTGCTGCCGAGTGCAGTTTGGTCCATCCTGCAATACATGTAGTTAATGAAAATGCAGTCCTGTGCCCTTCTACCCCTCTGTTAGCTTGAGCATCTGACCTGCAAAACCATCTGTGTACATTATTTTGTGGCATCAGCCTGTTGTGCCCAGTTCCATCATAGATTTTATTATGTGGATAAATCTCTGCTGGAGGGACCAGCCAAAGTTGTTTGTGTACTCTAAGCATAATTGGATACCCAGTCCCCAGAGATAAAAAATTAATGTGCTAACCTCAGTGTGCCTCCAAGCTGTCCTCCAGCTCCCCCACACAGTCATCTTTGAAACATTTTTATTTCCATCCAGGCAGGGGGCTGGCCATGAATAAATGACGAGAGTCAGCCCCTCAGTTGGAGGTGAGCTGTTTGTTCCTCTCCACAAGCAGCATCAATTTGAAAAGCTACATCAGGCCTACTTTTTCCCTGCCTCAGTGCTGATCCTTGCTGGGGCCATGGTAGGAGCTACTTCTGAATGCAAGGATGCATCAATGCCCACCTTGCAACAAGATACCCTGCGGCAGGTGCTTTTCAGTGAAAATATGTACATTACCTTGAGTTGACTTATTAATTTAATCTGAGTTTTTTCTGTTTGAATTTTCTATCTTTTCAGAGCTTGTTTTCATAAGGAAAAAGACTCAGAATACTAAAAGAAATGTTAGTGATTGGAGAGTTTGGAACTGTGTAAAGATTTCTCTCAAACCGTGTTTGCAGCTGTAAATTACTCAGACTTTTGTGCAAGTATTTTGGGATGCCAAGGAAAAAAATAGATCAGTTGTTTAGCGTTATGAAATAGTGGAAAATCCCAAACTTGTCTCCCATGTACAGGGACCTATAGGACTTTTTGTTTTTTTGTTTGGAGTCTTGGTGTAGGCTTTTTGTTATTTTGATGTTTCTTTTATATAGTGCCTGGACAGGGACTAAAATTAAAATGTTACTTTTGATACACAACTGTCATTGAAGAGAAGCACTGAGTTCTTCTCAGTAGTTCCTGGTAAATATTTTCAATCTGACTAATTAGTTTTAAAAACCATGTGTTGCTTCAACAGCACATCAGCTCTTGAGACGGAATGGTATAATTTATGTATTTATATTTTTTTTTCCTTTTTCCACTATCTCCTTGCTTTTTCTACCTTTTTTTTTCTCCTCCATGTCAAATTTGAACCAACTGGAAAGCAAATTCTTTGGCTGAATTTGAACTGAATAGATGCTCTATGCCTTCTCACACTCCTCCAGTGAGTAACTTCCAGATCAAAAGCCTACAAGACAGTGCAGGGACCCAATTCAGGACACTGGCTACTCTCACGTGAATACTGAGTGATGCTGCTGGACCAGGCTGTATAATGGCATTATAATCCCTCCTTGAAGAGGGATATATTCCCTTTGCTGATGATAATGATGCATTTCCGTGGCCAGAAGCCAAGTCTCAGAAGAGGTACCCCTCAAAGTCAGGAAATCTGTATGTTAACATGTCAGACTCTTTTGTCTGTCTTCCTATTCTGTATCTCCTACTGTTTATCATCATGAGGCACTAGACAGTTGCAATGATTTACTGTGAGCAGTGGGGTTTTGGTTCCTGCTTTATGTATTCCTACAGAAGACTCTATAAGATCAGTGCACAGACATTCCTATGAAGTGCTGCCTTATGGTAGAGGAACACTAATTCCCCAATTGTACTGAATCCAATCAGTTGATGGTATATTTTCCTATCTGTGCCTTCCAGCTAGATAGCTCACCTCCCAGTTCTTTCATTAGCTGTTCAACTTAAGGGCCATATCGATTCCTGTAAAACACACGATCAAATGATCTTTTTTTCCTCACGTTTAGAGGCTTCCTATGACTCTTACAGATGTACCTCCTTCTCCTAGCACTTCTTGTAGTGTTCCTTGGCTGTTCTTCTCTGTGAGCAGGGGCTGTAGGAAAGGCAAACCTGTCAGAGTTGCTAAAAACTGTGCAAAGGCAACAGCTTCTTCTATCTCCACACTACTGGCTAACTCAAAAAAGGAGAAAATCCAGTTACTAGGGAGAACTGGCTATACTCTGGGTGGGTGGTTTGCAGCACCTCTCAGTAGCATAGCCTGCTTCTCCGGCTGCCAGCAAAGGGTATGCCCATGCTGTGCAGGGGAGTGCAGCATGGGGAGCTGGAGCTAGTGGAGGCCCATCAGGCTGTGCAGGCTGAACAGCATGACTCTGGGAACAGAACAGCAGCCGTTTCCCAGTGTTACACCCAAGTTCAGAGCTTGTTCAGTTGCAAACAGTACCACATCCACAGATGTGCCACAGCAGCCTGCTGCAGGGTCCTGTATCAAATGCCCCAACACTTCCCAGTTTAGGGTCAGCCAACATGCTTATCTTGGTGTTAATGACAGAGTAAACATGCCCAGACTGACTGGCCATTTCCTGTCATTCATTTTGATTTACACTTTTTCCTGGAAAACTGCAATGAAAAAAACATACACTTAATTCACCGGCAAGGAGTCTGCAGAAATGGCCGTGCATATCCCTGCCTGGCTGCATATGTGTAAGACAGCAAGAGCCTGGAGTGCACTTCAGCTGTACATGGCCCGTTCCTCACCACACCATCAGTTATAGATGCATTCTTCTTTTATTGTTCCTTCCCAGGGCAGGGTCTAACCCTAAGCACGGAAGCAGCTCCCAGTCCACCTCTCTGCCCCCACCATTGCTCACTGCACCCCAGCAGTGAGGGGGGCAGAAGGGGATGCACGCCCAACCAGCCACCTCCCTTCTCTTCCATCAAGGAAAGCCACAGTCCAAGTGCTGCTTTTCTTTTGCCTTCTCATAAAGCCATTTTTAAATATAATTATCACTCTAATTTCTCGCGTGAGCCTGCCTCTCCACTGAGGCATTCTGAGCAGCAAATGGAGGGGCTGCGCTGCTATTCCTTACACTTGAGAGACAAGGCAATAGCAGGTGGCAAGGCCAGCGACAGCCAGCCGAGCCCACTGGTCACCATGGAGACAGGCCAGGCCTGCCAGGGAGGAGCTGGCAGTGATGGGAGGTGGCAAGGAGAGGCACATGGAACCATAGGTTGGGATTATATGTCACCAAGGCCTCCAAGGGGCTTGATGACTGCAGGCGCAGGGGCGCAGACTCTTGGCTAGCATTCTGCTGCTCAGGCAGCCAACATTGGACGTGCCCTTTTACAGGAAGAAAAAGGGAAGAGTTGGAAAGGAAAACTGGCACTATCTCAGACAAAGAGTCTTGTAAATTAAACAAAATAAAAACACCAACAAAAAAAGCAAATCCACCCCTTTTCCTCCACGGTGAATGCATTGACTTGATTCAGGCCTACACGCTGGGTCCTGTGGTCTCAATTGTTGTCTAAAGATCCTTTTTGCTAACAGAGTAAATGGCCTGATTTGAAGCCTTTTGAACTGAATTGAAAACTTACAGTGGACTTTATTGGTTTTGGATGAAACTCAGAAGCAGCAGGTAAGAGCTGGACAAAACGTGCTAGAAAAAATCCCTTTGGAAGTGCATACATGTCTGACTGTAGCTAATTCACTGTAGTCATTTAAATAAATGATGCACAGCCCCCCACCCGAACAGCAAGGCGTGCACTCCACACGCTCTCTGCTGCCTTCCCAGTAATGTGGATATGATAAAAAATAGGGATAATATGCTGCCAAACCTAGATGCACTGCTTAAATTATGGTTAAGCATTATGTTCTATTACCTACAGGCTGAAAAAATATATGTGACTGTGATTTGGTTTGATTATTAAACTGAAACCATGAGGAACATAACTTACAGGTTTTTTGATTACTTGGGAGGGATAAAGGGAAGCTGTGTAAAGCCCCTGCTTTCAAAATCAAGAAGGCACAGAAGTTATTTTATATATTTAAACTCAGTTGATTTGTTTAGTTTTTCAAGTTTTGTCTACAGAACAAAGTTACTGTGTGATATACTACAGACCTTATTTAATTTACAGAACTTACTTTGCAAAAAGACTCCTGTGAATGATGGTACCATATTTTAAGTAGTTCTTTATGCTGCTTAACTTGTTATAGTTTAAAATGAACTTGATTAGGCTAGGAAGAAAAAAAATATTTCAGAATAAATGCATACCAAATTTATTTGGAAATATTGACTTTATTCTCAGTCTGCATCCTGTCTTCCCATGAATCACCTTTCAGGTTCAAAGAAACTATTATTTGAACTGTGCAGATCTTTCCATGTCTCTCCTTAATTAATTTTTAAAAGTTTTAAAGTATTTTAAAAAAATTGTATACTGTATTTATTTTGGGACAGGTGTAGATGAAGACAAGGCCTTTGATGAAACAGAAGCGACACTGAGTTGAAATAGCAAGAGGCACTGATTTAAATACATGCCCTATGAGCACACCTTAGCTCAGGCAGTATGCCTCAAAGTTCCTCACAGCTTTTGATCTGTTGTTGCAGTTTGCAATGTAAAAGAGGAGTTTTGAGTAAGTTAGGACAAGACCGTGGTTGGTTTTCAAGCCTTTGCTTTAAAACAGTTTCTGATTCTGGCTGAACATTTTTTTGACAGAATCCCTAGTGGCAGTCATCTGATCAAAATGATTCAGCTCACTGCTAAAGAGTTACTTCTTGCTAGCTGAGCTATTTGTCTGGCTTATGCTAACACCTTCTACTTGGTGATTAACTTGTGCAAAAAGTGGATGCTTAGATAATTATTATGTCTCAGATGAAAAGCAGCAACATCTCTAGAAATTCAATTGCTTTCACTTGTGGATTCATTCCCATAGTTAGTTTTGTAGGTAATTTTATTGATTAAGTGGTGGGATTAGGGTTGGCTTTCTGTGAATCATACCCTTTTCATGACTACTGCACCTTAAATCCTGCCACCTTTGCTTTGTTTCCTTCATCATTTGTGAACAAGAGTAAAATAGAACTAGAAACTCCAAGGACATAAAAAAAAAATCCTTTGAAAGTAGGAACTCTGCTTACTATCATCTGAAAATCTCTTTATTCTCAAACCTTCTGTGATTTAGCCTATGGCTTAGTTCACTGTATGGTACTGATCAACAAAATAAGCTTATGTCACATTTGATTCTAGTTTTTACACCTGTTAGAACAAAAAAAAAAATTGAAGAAAATAGAATTGCTTGACTTATTTGGCTCCAGAGATACATAATTTAAGATATCATTGATGTAACTTCAGGGATTTCTCATCTGTGTATTACTTTTCATGTCTGGTATCTCTATCACACTCTATCTGTGTAGGCCAGGTCCATATTTGTAAGTGATGAGCAATAAGTAACCACATTAAAATGTAATTAAATTGGAAGAAAAGAATGGAAAAAAGAAAAGCATAGAAAAGAGAAAAGAAGAAAAGAAAAGAAAAGAAAAGAAAAGAAAAGAAAAGAAAAGAAAAGAAAAGAAAAGAAAAGAAAAGAAAAGAAAAGAAAAGAAAAGAGAAGAAAAGAAAAGAAAAGAAAAGAAAAGAAAAGAAAAGAAAAGAAAAGAAAAGAAAAGAAAAGAAAAGAAAAGAAAAGAAAAGAAAAAAGAAAAAAGAAAAGAGGCAATCAAAACCATGCTTATTCCCTTGCCAACAGCCTTGGAGAATCCCTTCAGCTTCACCATAGTCAGCAAATACCCTTCACCTCTCCCACACACCACAGACAAATTGAGTGTTTGTATTTTCACAAAGTCCCCCTTTCCATTTCCAGTTTGATAGTCAGTGGATCTTAGGGTCATAATCCACACTGAAAAAAATTAAGTCAGTATATGCAGAGTGTTAAGTCAATTATACCATTATGAGCAGTGGCAGAAGTGGAGCTCTTTCCTAAGTCTGCTGGCTGTCACCCCAAATGCTTGTTTTTATTTGTGGCCTCACCACAGAATTGTTGTGTGTTTGTGAGTAAGCCAGTTCACCACTCTACCTCCAAGTCTTTCATCTTTAAAATGCAATGTGACCTCACCACAAGACTTAATTAGAGTCCAGAACACTTTGGTTAGAGTCAATGGCAAAAGAGGCTTTTGACCTCACCGAAGGTTAATAACAAGATCTTAGTGTCTGTAAGGGGCTTTAAGACACTTGGATGAAAGGTGAAGTAATGTAATAAGGAACAATAACCCAAAAAAGTCAGTGAATGCTGAGCTTGCTGAGTTTGCATTGCACATGGCCTGTCTGTAGATGCAGAATAATATAAAGATGTAATTACTTAACTTTTTCGAAATGTGGCTGCAGTGGGAAAAAGAAATGCTAGGGAGATCTGCTTTTTATATACAAAATATGTACAAGCAGCAACTTTATGATCATTTTGTTACAGCTCTTAAAATGAGCTGGTGACTGGGCTTCCACCTGGTTTCTGTTCTTTTTTTGCTTATCTTGCATGCACATACTAAATGCCTCTCTGTGAACAGGCAAAATACTAATCCAACACTGCAAGCTTCTCTCTGTTTTTGAGAGAGCTATGGATCTGTTAACTAGGACCATTCCAGAGCAAAATCCATTGTTTAGTAAATACTTTCAGGGACTCAGTGACCATGCAGGAAGATATTGCTGTATTTGCAGCCTTATGAGTTTTAATTTTCTTCTTACTTCCACCTTTCCTGCAATCTTTCAGTTACCGAACGCCAAAAAGTTCAGCTAATCAACAGCTGGAAATAAATTAATAAATAGATGCACCAAACCAGAAAAACAGATTGAACTTGGAGGAAATTTTAATTTTAAGTGTATGTCTTGGACTGTTACCAGAAGCCCTTTAGAGTGTCATTGTTCTTTGGGGGAAATTTGAATGTGGACAAAAAGACCATTAATAAAGGCTGTCAAAACATCTGTTAAAAATCTTCAAGTTATAAAATATGCATTAAAAAGATAATTAAATATAGATGATACAGTTTAAAGTTCTTAATTTTTTAGTTTGTAGAAATCTTCATGGGGTAGGCTTAGGCTAGGTATTCTACTGGATTTTTTAAGTTCAAAGAGAAGAAACAAAGGCAAATCATTCCCTCCACTCCCTTGTCCCTTCCCCAGTTCCTAGTTAGACTGTACAGGAACAAGAAGTTTCCCCTCTCTGGAGAGCAGAGGAGAAAAATGGCAGTTGTGAGCAAGAAAAAAAGCACATTTCTGTTCTGGTCAACTCAGAGGAATGCAAAAGACCTCTGCCCTTCTCTCTTTCCTAGGGGATCTGTCCCCTCCTCTTCTTAAGACCAATGTGTGTTTGCTCCTTTCCAACTATTCCCAGCTGAAAAATAAGAATATATAACCTCCCTCCTTTTTTTCTTGACTGAAAGAGTTTTTAACTCTGTTGGCTGGGACGTCTGCCCCAGGCTGACTCTGCACCTGTGCTGGGTGCTGGGGTAGTGCTGGATCTGCTGCCCTCCCTGCTAATCCCAGGGGACATGACTGCTGCAGGTGGCTTAAGCCTTTGGCAAAACACCCCAAATGGCTTTGCCTGTGAATATTCATGAGCATTTCGACCAACTTTTTGACTAAGGACACCTTGCCACGTAGAGATGTAGTTCCCTAAAAACCTGCTTGAAATAAAACCAGTAAGGGTTCTGTCCCTGCAATCTCCCTGCTGTTGGTTTTTGAGTTTTGGAGATTGTATTTTTCCATTCTGAATTTGTATTTTGTGGGTTTACAATGATGAGTGCTGCCCGAAAACCAGGCTTGGCTTACTGACAGCATAGGTCTGATTCTGCATTAGAGGTTGTCTCTATGCCTGTAGGTGTTACAGGGTCCCTGAACTGTAAAGACATATCTGGAAGCACGTCCTTGTGAGAGAGCAGCCTGGCTGGGATTATAAAGGAAGTGGTGAAGGGCATTTCAGGCAAAAAGAGATACAATAACAGGTGTACTTAAAATGGAGGTGGTTTATGCAGTTAATTTTTTGTTCTGATTGACAATGTTTTGGGAAGACAGTGGCCTGCAAACTCACTGAGCTAACATCATATCAAGTAGAAGGGGGAAATGTCCAAATGAGTGCTCTTTGAGTAAATCTGATTTCTAACCTGACTGCAGCCCAGAAAGGACCAGATGGGGTCATCATTCCCAATAACTACTGTGACTTCTGCCTCGGAGGCTCCAATATGAACAAAAAAAGTGGTCGGCCTGAGGAACTTGTATCGTGCTCAGACTGTGGGCGCTCTGGTAAGTGACTCCTTCTTGTATCTTTCTTGTACAAAGGCATTTGTGTGATTTGTTTTTGCACCTTCTGAAGATTTTGAAGAAAGGCAGCACATTTGGAAAGGGATAGAAAATGAAATCTTACCTCTTCTCTGTGTTTGTGGGAAAGGATGACTGGGAAATTTTCTGTCATAAAACCTATTGTTGGATTCACATTTTTAAGCTAATGGGGTCTTATGAAATAATAAAGTTTCAATGTATTTATTGGCTTTTGGGAACATTGGTACATGTATTAGTTGTTCTTCACACGGAAGGAGAAAATCCTATGACAATGTTAAAGAATGGTTTCTGTCTTCAAATGCTACAATTACAACTATGAATTACTTACAAGGTTTATGAAAGTTGCATGACAAGCATTTCCATTGATTACACATTTCATGCATTTCTTCATCCAAAAAAGAAAGAGGGAGGAAATTATAGGGTAGGGGTGGGGGTAGCTGTCAAGAATTATCCTCTTACAAGATGACTATCATTAGTTTTGTTTAAAGAGGTTTTTATTTCTCCCTTTTCTTCCCTTCTCTCTTTTTAAATGTAGGCAATTGTGTCTTTCCCATTCTGAGTTGCCTTTATTTCTGGGTTGTTGTTTTCTTCCTTCTTTTCTTTCTTTTTTTTCTCTTTGTCTTTTTTGGGAAATTTTATACCAGTTGAACAGTTATTTATAGCTCATGTAGGAGGTGGTGGCAATGGTAGAGGGAATACGAGACTTTTAACAACTGCATATTCTAGCTTTGGTCCAAGTTTTCAGTTGTGGTATTTTTGTACAGTGGTGATACTAGTGGTGATAAGACAATCATATGGAAATCTGAAAACCAAAGAGGCCTTGAAATTCAGTATGGCTGCTGCTCCTTCTGTACTGTAGTCATTGAAAGATGTCTGTTGCTTTGTGGCTGAAATGCGATGTGCAATGTTTTCATGCCAAGGAAATGGCCTTTTTATGTTCCTGCTGAAATTCATAGAAAGTCTATTACTACATTCAATGGGAGAAGGACTAGACTCTCAATGACAAATTGCCTTCTGCAGTTGTTGTGACCTCTGAGGATATTCTGAAATGATACTGACTGGTCACCAGAGGATCAATGGCAACCCCTTTGGTTTTCTTCAGGGGCATCCTTACAAATGCTGTGCTGTCAGGGACGCGGACCTTTTAGTGTGTATGTGATTGCTTCGTAATAATAGAAAGGGGAAGTTCACGAGGGCTGTGGTGCCATCTTGGAAGATCATTGCTCTTCTCCTTGTTTGTTATATTACAATATAACTAATTTCAGCATTGTCCTGATATGGCACAGTGAGATAGATCTATATTTTATTGCTATTTAAACATTGCTATTGTGATTATATCAGAATGTAACACAAATACATTAATTGCCTTGACTTCTTAGTGTGATAGAACAAGTAGATCAGCACATAACCTAAATTGTGCAAAGTCAGTTCCCTTAAACATTACCCTTGTACAAATTCTGACCCACTTGAGTCATTCATAGGGGTCTGCAATGCTGTGACTGATGTGTGATGAAAGTGATTAAGGTACAACCACACACTAATCTCTAAACTAAAACAATGAAACCTTTTTGGTGGCTCCCATCTTTCTTGATAATGGAGAAAATTTATGAAAGAGAGCTCATGGAAATTATATTGTTTTTTCTGTTCACAAAGTCAGTAAAATCACATATCTACAAGGTGGTTCATCTACCAGTTATTTTGCTATATCCATTGTCTTTTTTTTTTTTGTGAACAGTATTTAATTCTTTGTGTCTCAAGCAATGCAGTGTACTTCTTATATGGCTGATTCCTTGTAGCTGGAGCAGGGACCAAATGGTTGCTTAATACCATTCACTGTTTCTGAATAAGAAAATAGCTGTTCCCTAAAATCTCACACTTGAATTTTGCTGGGCCAGTCTTTCTTGAAGAGGGAATTTGAAGGCAGTACTATTAATCACATAACAAGTTTGATTGAGAGAGAAAATAAATCTCAGTTTTGCAGATTTCAGTATTTGACTTCTCTTTTTAAGAGTCTTGTTGTTGTTGTTGCAATTATTGATGTCCTGTGTGGAGAATTTCCTGCACCATACTGAAAGTTGGATTGACTCACACACATTTGAACTTTTCAGTGTTCCCCAAGATGGGTCATTCCTCATCTCAGTTGTTTTAGTTGTTGAACTGTATATATTAGTTTTGGAGGTTTTTTTATTTTTGAAGAACATGCCATGGAATTTGCATAACAGTATTGGTTTAAACTAATTTCACTTAGTCTTCAAAATGTATTTCATTTTGTCTACCGAAGAGGTTCTTTAGGCTCAGGTGAAGCATGGGGACAAAAAATAGTCCTGAGACTGATGAGGTTTACGTTTCTATAGCAGTAAATTTGTGACAGTTGATGCCAGTCTGAAGTCATTGTGCTTAGAGCTAACAGTGTTTAATTACTTATATGGTCTAAAAATATTTAAAAATTGATCTCAGTAATCATGAGGAAATATTTTACTGTCTTTTGAAGAGAGGAAAACATGATTAACCCTTTCGCTGCTGTAGCTATGGGCACCTGTAGTGTTTGTAGATGTCTTTTCTTTGAAGGAGAAACTGATCCTTTGTTATTTCTCTTACTGCAGTTCTTCCTATGCTATGTTGTTGAGGTGTGCGGGCACATACAAGCACACACCTATGAGCTCGATAGTCTGATTTTTTTAATGATAATTAAATGATAATTAAAAAAATTATGATGATAATGCCTGTTGCTTAACCCATGTGCTGATATATTCATCATACATGTCAGCTCATTTGGGAAGAGAAGGCAGGAGGGATGAAGCAGCGCCAGCATGCACTACGGAGGACTTGTTCGGTTCCACGTCAGAAAGCGACACCTCGACCTTTCATGGCTTTGACGAGGACGATGCAGAAGAGCCTCTCTCGAGCCGAGGAGGTGGCTGTGGTGGCAGCTCTCCCTCTGCAGACAAAAAGGGCGGCTGCTAAAATAACTAAAAAGACACAGAAACTCTGAACGATTTGCTGTCCTTTTTACTACTAAGATTATTATTACCTTTTTCTTTTTTTAATTTTAGGTCCTTGGGTTTTTTTGTTATTGTTGTTGTTGTTATTTTTGTTATTTTTGTTGTTTTTCCTGTGGGGTGTACACTGAAAGCACAAGCTTTTAAAGCTCTTGACAACTACTTTGAAGAGACAGAAGGTTTTGATTTTCCTGTTTTTTTGAGGGTTTTGTTTTTATTTTTTTTTTTTCATTTTAATTTGATTTTATCCCGCCTCCCCTCCTTCTCTTTCTCTTTGGAAACATAAAAAGTGGATTTAATATTTTTTTTAATAGTGAGCAGAGTTGATTTTCTTGTCTTTTAATATATATATCGGCAAACCACAAAAAATACAGATGGGTTGGATAACAGAAAGCAAACCCAAATAGGTTTTTTTAATTATTATTATTATTATTTATATATTCTATATATTATTAGAAAACTACTTTTTAAATAAAAATAGAAAAAGAAACAAAAAAGCAATGGATGTCTACTTGATAATAGAACTGTTTCTAGAGAACCACTGTGGGCGGACTCTATCAGGGGACAAGGAAACCCTTGATATGATGGCTTCTGCGTTTCGAGATTTTGCACTTACTGTAGCACATGGAGTTTGGCTCTTCTTGTACACCTGCTATGCTAACAGCCAGAAAATACAACAGCACCATTGAAGACTATGGCCTTGGGGAACACATTTCCATCTCCTTTGGACACCTTTACACTCAATAGATCTCTTCCTCCCTGCACCCCTTCATGTCTTCCTCACGCCGTTCTACTTCTTTTTTTTTTGTTTTCTTCACTTTTCACTTCATGGACAGCAATTTCCAAGCATAGGGATGGAATACAAGTGGCAAGTCATAGGCGTCACAGACAAAACAGATGGAGGAGCAGAATCATGGAAGAAATTATATGGAAAAATACCTCACCTATACTTTTCTTTCCATTTTTAAATTTCAATTGACAGCATTTTTTCCTGTGTCGCCCTGTTTTTTCTCTCTGTAGTGTCTCGTGAGAGACTTTATTTGCTTTTTAATAGCTTCTTTTGAAAAAAACCAAAGCAATACTAAATAAAGTTCCAAGGGCAATGGAGAAGAGAGTGACTCCCTTCCCAGCGACTTTCCCAGAAAGGAGGAAACATGCATCAGGATTTGAAAGGTATGTCTGAACTGAAATGTCTTTCACTCAATTGTGAAATCTCTGTGCCCTGGATTTTCAACAGAAAAACCTGAAATGTTACAGATTTTAAAAAATGAAGTTCAAATTTATTTTTTCTGATACTCCTGCCCTTCAATCCCTGCACTTACATTTGTGGCATTAGTATCATATTCTCTCCCTTTAAATTTTTTTTTCTTTTGCTTGCTACTTTTTGACATGCTCATGTGAACAGCAGGAAAAATAGAAAAGGAGCAAGCACCTAGAAATGCTCTAAATCCACAGTAAACAAACAACGGGATTTCTTGCATCTGTCTTACATCTACTTCTTCTATCCATGCAGAAGTCGTGTCATACAAATTAGAAGGTTAAGAAAAGTTTAAGTGTTACCCAGTGTTCCTCAAAATACAGTCAGAGTAAGCTTTGACAGGGAAAAGCTTACAGAAGTAATGAAGACTTGAATTATTATCTTGACTTGCAAAAGAACTCAATTTTCATTTGTCTGCCTTTCACTGCCTGAGGGGTGTAGGCCTGACACACCTGGAACCAGCCAGCTGCACCTGGCCTGTGGTGCAGGATGGCACTACACAGCTCAGCACTTACTAAGCCCTATATTTACCCAGCTTCTTCCATGCTGTGGCAGCCCATGTTGAGCTCTGCGCTGATATGCTGACTATAGTCCTTGGAGCACCTGAACTAGGTAGCTGAAACCTACCCAAGTACATCTTTCTGAAGAACTCCAATCACTGCATCCACTGCAAAATAGGCATACCCTAAATAGAATATTTTCCAAATGGAATCCTTACCATTGTCTTTTGTGAACCATGCCTAACACATTCTAGGCTCTTTTGGAATACAAACAATAATCAGATGCCCATAATTCATTAAGTCTTCATTTATTTTCATAAATGCAGTTACTGTAACAATGCACACAGTCTTAATCCTTTTGCAACCAAACCACACATCTTCGTGACAACTGAGTAGTACAGTACCCTCAGAAAGAAACCACAACAGCTCACAGAGTGCATAAAAATTTCCAACTGACATTTATTGCAGATAGCATAAAAAAATATCCATCGCCATTATTTATGTCATTAATGTGTATATGGATGGTCACTGGTTCAATATAGTCCTGAGACAGGAAGGAAGATAAAATTAATTAATTGTTATAGAGAGAAAGTAGTTCTTGGATTCCTCAAGGTGTCTTATTAGACTGAGATAGCCAACTGAGTTTAGTCCAGCAGGCTGAGCAGTGTGGTACTGACCATAGGAAGGCATTGATCATAGAGAGGAAATGAAGATGGAGAGTTGGAAGCTAAAAGAGTACTTGTTTAAGCTGGGTTGTAAAGTAGTGTTAACAGTGAACATTGAATGGGGTGTTGATATGGAATTGAAATATTCTCAGGACATGTAGCGCTGGAGTGAAGGCTGGGAACAGGGAAAGGAGGTTGGTAGCTCCTAAGCTGAAGATGAAAGCAAAGCAAAGGGGCTACTACACAAGACCCTCTGAGATGGATGAGGAGAAGATGACAATGTTAATGAGGCAGAAAATATACAGAAGGACGTTTTGTAACTGCAATTTAAAAAACCCGAAAACCCAAACAAAAAAACCTGCGAAAGAGGACCCTGACACTACCATAGCCAGTTCACTGATTAGGGAACTGCACAGTGTCAATTGTATCTTAAAGGACACATAGGTCCCAAACCAATCTAGCAAGGCATAAAAAGAATTTTCAATGTGAATTCTGGATTGTACCTAAAAAATAGTCATCTTTGAAATCAGAAAGGAATGTGATGCTCTGTATTCCCCAGTGATTTCAGCAGTTCAGTGAGACCAGCTGTTCTTCATAAAATCTTCGAAGTTGCAGCCCTTCAATTAATCACAACCCTGGCTATTTCAGTTCTCCTCCAAAGATGTCCTTCTTATTACAGGAAGGTTAGCACAAGACTTTCTAAAGAATGTCCTGAAACACCTGCTCCCACGCAAACCATGTACCAAAATAAGACAACCTCGATGTGAAAGGTGAATAAAGGGTGTTTTATTTCAGGCCCTAAATTCAGACTTTTCTGTGTTTAATCATATAAGCCATCTCCTCAGGTACCTTTCTACTGCTCCATACTAAAGGATCTTAGAAAACACACATATTTTTCTGAGTTGTCCTCTGCTAACTCTGATTCACAGATGGGAACAGGAGAAAAAAGGAAGTGATGTACTGCTTGAGCAGCTGATATGGGAGAAGAAAGGCTGCGTAGATTGTGCACTGATCCTCAACCTACTCCCTTTTGTAGCACTTAATTAGTTGGAATTTTGGCAGGGACGGACCTCAGCTCTTTCACAAAAATAGTATAAAATTTTAAGTATAATAATATGTATTAGGAAATTTTTAAGAAAAGACAGGTTTCTGGCATTGAAGTTAAAAAGTAGAAGTGAGGAATGTGGCAGAACAGGAATGGAACTGAAATCTGATTTGCTTCAGTTTGCGTCTCTTCCCTTTGCCCAGGCACCCCACAGTTTTGTGGGCTGGGTATTTATTTCTTTAATATGTAATGGTGCCGGGAATAACATCGTATGTATGTGGTAAGGTCATAAATGATGGGCATAGGCTGTTGAAACAAGGGCCAGAGAGAACTTTACCATTGACTTCAGAAGCACTACCACTGGGCCTTCTTAGCTATTGCTTTTATTGAATGAAACCTTCCTGTTAATACTCTTGCTAGTATGGTGTAGACAAGCTCTGAGATGGCCATTTGTTTCAGCAGAATGTGTTACTAGAATCCCTTCCCCACATTGTTTTGCCTTTGAGATTTTACACTAGTTATTCATTTTGAGTTCTAGTTTGCCATTTTACAGACCTCAGCTTAGGCTCTTGATTGAAGACAGAGACTCAGTTTGCTGCCTACTGATGCATGGAGCAAATGAGAAATGCACCCAAAGAGTCACTGAATCTGGGCTGTGACGTTCTCTCCTGCCCACTTTGCCTTTTTTTGGTTAGTTCTTACAATGATATTTTGAGACGGGCCCTGAAATTATAGTTCAAATACCATAAAACTATGGAGCTTTCAAAGCCTGGCTCCTTGTGCAATTTTCCTCTGCCCCATGGCAGAGGCATTCATGGCATTCAGTTTTACTGAATCAATTCCTCAAGCAAACATTGAATTGACCCCACTGGGAGTCATCTTACTATAAAAGCTCCAAAATCTGCCCAGTGTCTTTTGTGCTGCAACATATGTAGATGTTTCCAATAAACACCCATTTCATATTCTCTGTTTTTTGTTTTTTTTCTTATTTGCATGAAATTTGTAGCTATATGTAAAGTATGAGGCACATACATGTGTTCATGCTGGCATGGGATTGTTTTGACAAACCTTCACAGTGCAGGAATGTAGCCAGCCTGAATTTTTGCTGACTGAGCCATTACAATAAACCCTACCAATCTTTGTTCTCCTTGCCAGATATCTACAAGTATTGAAAAAAACCCCAACCTATATAAATACCATAGAATACTGAAATTGGGTCAGAACTATTTTCATGTCCCTGTTTGTATTTCCATGAGTGCTAAGTTTCCAATTTCAGAGAAGACAAGTTGTAATAACATCTAGAAAAAAACCCCAGCTGTTGGGATTTCAAGTTCTGATAGCCCTCTTAAGTTGATGCTGCCAGTTCATATCTTTGACTTATTCTTTTGGTCGTTGGCAGCTTCTAAGATTTTGGACCTTTGTATAGTCCAGAACTGATATGAAAGATGTGGGGAAGACATGGGGGGAGGCACTTGCATTTTGTGGAAATAAAGAGATTATTTTATTTGCTATCTAATCTTGTTCAGGAGCTTAGCAGTATGTAACTTAGTCAATTCATGGAATAAATGCAATGCAAAATGCAATCTTTCATTCTTTCCAGGAGTTATCACATTGCTGCCACCCCATGAGTATTGTTCAGACTTCTGAAAATGTCTTTTGTGCCATGCTGCATACGCTTGTGGCTCCCTACAAATAATTCATAATATAGCAAGGTAATCAGAGCAGGATTTCATAAGCAAAGGTCTTACCGTCAATGAAAAGACAGTTACCTAAGCTGAATGATGAAGGTTATTTAATGTTGTTCACAATAAGAAAGATTGCCTGGTTCAGTGCCTTTCTCTTGGATATGCTCTTTCATATCTGATTTGTTTGTTTGTATTAATTTATGGCTTCCGTGATCAGTTGAAACTGAGTCTGTTGAGTTACATTTTCAAAGAACTAGAAGGTAATCAGTGTTGGAATTTTGGTTTGTACTGCTTCTGTTTTTTCTCTGAAAACTTGCTTTTGTTGTCTGTTTGAGTTTGTTTAGTTTTACTTTGTATTGCCTTTCCCTCTGCAGTCAGCCCTGCCCTCATGGACTCCAGTATCCTTCAAGCAAGACATCTCAGAAGACCAAGAGAAGCCAGGATGCTTTGATACTTCTTTCCTTGCCCTAACTCTTCTGTACCTGTGTTCCATCTGGCACAGGAGCCTGGACTGTGGGAAGTTGGCTGCCAACTGTTGAGAGAAGTCCTGGGGATGCCCTAAGCTGGTGCAATACAAAGAAGTTTTTTGAAGTCTTGATTTCACTTTCTTTTAAGTGTGTGTATAAACCCAGGTCAAACTGGAATTGATCTACAGTAGAACTGACTGAAAAACAAACAAACTGAAAAAGACAACTATTTTATTTATTTCGATATTTAAGAAAGAAAAGAAGTGCTAAAGTTGCACAGTATTTTTGTTTGAAATACATTTTACTTCAAATTTTAAATGCAATTTTGTGAAGACATGAAATTTTAAAAAGCACTTACTGTAAAATAAAGACTGAATATTTACTTTGAGGAAAAAACTTTTTTTAAATAATGAAAATAAAGGTCAACTCTGCTCTCTTGCTTTAAAGAAGCCATTCATACATGTGCTGTGTATCTTTGTTTTTTGAAAATTGGATGTGGTAAGTGAAGATTGTTCTGGTTTACTTTCTCCTTAATAATATTATCCTGTTAGATGCTTAAAACTTACTTTGCTGTACTGTGTTAGGCACAAATCTAAACAAAAACTGTTGGATTAGCAAAGACCAGGCTCAGTGGCTGAATTTTTTTGTTACCAGATTTTATGTCTGTTTCAAAGGACTGTCTTCTCCCAACAGGATTGATGTGTCTCTTCTGCATGTTAAAAGAGGTTTGCTCTTGAGCAACTCTGAGAAATACTTCTGCTGAAAGAGGGGTTTCAAAAATGAAAGCAACTCTGTTAATTTTGGTATTATTTTTTGCTTTGGTAATTCCACAGCTCATTGTGATTTGTCTGTAAAGGAAGTATCTCAATGTTAAGTGCTCTTGGTACGGATCTTTCTGTCAAGGATGATGCCAGTGTAGAAAACTTGTTTACTTTAGCCCTTCCTTAAGTGGTAGTGGACTTTGAAAAGTGTACAGGTGCACCCATATGTCAGCAGTAAGCAACAGGGGTTACTCAGCTGGAGAAGAATGTGAGTTCCCACAGCTGCAATTCTAAACTGCCCTGTAAGGCAGCAGTGAGGGATGTTCACACCCCAAATTCTAAGTTGTGAGGCATTTTCTCAGTGGAAAAAAAAGAGATATTCTGCTTCATACAAGCACTGGAGGGTTTTGTTGGCTGCCAAATATGCTCACAAAGGATAGCACAGCACTGTTAGTGTCGTGTGATGCAGTGTAGTAGAGATGCAGGATAGCCTTGTGTCCTAGAAGAGTATTGGACTTGGCTCTCAGATTAGCTTCTCCTCTGTAACAGGGGTGCCAGATGTCTGACACCCCTGTTACAGAGGAGAGGCAAACTGAGGGCAAACCATACCAAAAGGTATTAGTATAGCCACCCAAGGTATAGACAGAAAAGAATTAGCTTTGTTTATGTGGCTTAAGTTGGCTTTCAGAGTGAAAAAAGCTATATCTACAAAAATTCATCCTGGCTAGGTGAAGCTGACCCTGCATCATGTTTCTTGCACACCTAGAGCTCAAACTCACATCAGTAAGAAGTTTCCATGTGTCAGTAGCAGAAGATTTTGTACCCTTCTCCCTTCTCCTTCTCCTGTTTCTTCCCAGATTAACTCATAGGGCCAAAAATAGTCATGTAAGATGTCCAGTAGACCTGAATCCTGCTCCAGCTAAATTAAATGACAAAATTTGTGTCCTCATTGAGCTCTTTAGCAGGATGGGTTTGTTTCATTCATTTTGTTGGTTTCTAAACTTGCAGTGGTAAACGGCCTCTAGAGAAAAAAAAATAATTTCATTTCATCAAAATATAAGACGCACAACTGTAATGAAGATTTTTAAACTGTAGGGTCTCTGTTCAGTTTGTGTAATATTCCTTCAAAATAAAAGTTCTGCTTCCAATGTCCCTACTGTATATTCCTCTGTAAATACTACTTTATCGAACCAATTCCACAAGGTCTTTTTTAGTACAAATAATCTTCTTTTAAAAAGACATTGTTGAGTACTTGTACATATACTTTTCTAAACTCTCCATTGTTTATAATACTCTCTTTGAAGCTTAAAATAAAACTTCCTCCTCTATTAATTTTGTTTCCCTTTTCCATTTTGTAAATTATTACTTTTGTCCCCAGATTTTTGTTTTGGTATTTCTTAATGAACCATTACATTAACCAAGAATTATCTTCTTTTTTGTCTTTACTTTCTCTTCTCCATTCATTGGACTGCAGAAACTGGTCCTGTTGCTTTCTATAGTGAAGGTAGGCAGGAAATCAAAAAGTGCTTTTGTGTAGGACTCAAGAGGCTTTTCTATCATTTGGTGATAATAGAAGATCTTCCTAAAAGTGTTCGTATTTTAATAGTCTTCTTCATGAGATTAATAGAGATGCATTAAGGTAATTTCAAATCAAAAGTGGAGTCTATATTATATGATACCTGTTTGTATAGATTTTAGTGACACTGCTTAAAGATTCCTACCCCTACCTATGCTGTTTCTAATCCAGTCACTAGAGTAACTGGAAACTGTGGTTCTCTTTGCTGCATTTTACAGAGCTGACATGAATCTTCCCTTTCCCTTTGCATATATTAGATTAATGGTATGGTTGTATAGAATGGAAAGAGAAAGAGGAAATACTGTTTCAGATTAGATGCCATCTTTTTAGGAAACTCTGTGTGTGACCTCTTGCCTAATATGCTTTGCTGTTATTTTTTATGAAGCTCTGTTGTACCTGCCTGATTTTTAAAATCTGTGTGTGATAGAGTGTGTTTCTTTGCAGCAGAGAATTAACTCTCCTTGGTCATCTTTTATAGCCTTTCCCTATAAAGTTTTATTTTTCACATGTAATTTCAATTTCCATTAGTGTTTTGTTTCTTCACTCTTTCTTCAGGTGACCATGACTTGAAAACTTCACTGCTTGCCTTCAGACCTTATCTTTACCTGTCCAAGGCCTTTGCCAATTCACAGAAGTAATTTGTATTATTTGACCTGTAGTAACTGATTTTGAACCCCCATCCCAATACTCTCTACAATTTAATAATGTCAAAGCATAAATATATGCAATCTCTTGTTTCACCAGTTAGCACTTATACTTAGTCTATGCGTACGTTTATTTACTTGATGGAGAGAGGCATCATGCATATTGCAGTAATTAACTTTTCTCAAGGCACACTCTAGAATTACAAGAAATTCTTTCTCCCTTCTGACCTTAGCAGACTCTTGTCAAGAAAGTAATCTAAAAGGGTTCATACCAATTTTTGTTTTCTTTTTCATTGGAGGAAGGAGGAAACAAAAAGGCAGTTTCAGGTACCTTTGCTGTCCTCAGTCACTGTGGCTCTTGGGAACCTGTTTGAGTTCTAATAGAACAGTTCATGGACTCCTTACTGTATTGTCCTCAGCTGTTCTGTGACTGGGCACTGGGGCCCAGAGGCAGCTGAAAAGACAGGGTAGGGTGCTATCTGTATTTCTGAGCCATGCTGAGAGGGTAGCTGTGGTAGTTTCCTTAGAGTTTACATTGATGGGTTTAAAGCCCCTCCTAACAAGTTCCAATTTCCTTTCTGTGATTTGATCTCAGATACTCTTACAACAATCTGAGCTGCAAGCCTACAGAACTACTTTTCTGTAAGGATTCATGGGGGGCAAGTAATTTTTTTTTCCTACCCAAAATCAGAGAAAGGGAGAGAGGATATATGATGGATGAATGCATGGAAGAAAGGAAGGAAGGAAGGAAAAAGGCATCAGTACACTTTTCTTGTTCAGTAGGTCATCTCCCATTCTCAGTTGTCATTTTCATTGTCTTCAGTGTAGGGGATGCACTTTTTTTTTTCTTTTTTTAAGCCACAGGAAATAGAAATGTTCTAAACAAAATTTTAATTTTGCAGAAATTATCTGAACAGAAAAAAATACTGCTGTTCCCTAAGTCTCTGAGCAGATTTATGCTCACATAAATAAATCTTATTTTCCCATTTAGAGAATGACTCTTGCCAGTGAGAGTGAGACATCGCAGCAGGAGCGAGTAAAAATGTCTGCTAGCATTGTGGAAGTAAATGGGTGCCCCCAAAACCAAGGTTTCCCTGGGCTGAGACTGAGATGAAGGCTGGCAGAGCTGAGGGCTGGGATCCTGAGCTCTCTGGGTGGAATAAAAACAGCATCAGCTAATTTGCTTTAACCTGAACTAGAATATTGCACTAGTTTAAGATTTATTCCAAACTTTTGCCTGCAATCAGATAAAAATTTGCATCCTGGATCTGTGAGCCCTGCTTGTATTTAGATCCATCAGCCTACCAATGATAAAAAGCCCCTATAACACTTTGTCTCTGAAACCAAGCTTTTAATGCTCATTAGCAATTACATAGACTTCTCAGTATCCCATCCCATTCATGGTGTTGAAGATGGATGAGTAAGACCTCAACTACATAAAGCAATGACTACTCCCCTTAGCTTTGTCTGGGTTTGTCCAAATTGTAGCTTGATGTTTCTAAGATCTCCACTATCCCTTGGAAATTTTTGTATAAAGATTGTATTTTGTTTGCTGCACTAAAGCTGGACATTTGCCACAGTTAAGTCCTATCTTTGATTTTAATGACGTAAGATGAGAGCCATCCATCTGTGGCATCTTAATTTCACCAGTATATTTTTTTAAGACTTGACTGTATTTTCTGCTGTTTCAACAAAGGCTTTTGCTGTGTGTGTTAGAAACTTACACTATCTCATCTGTTATTTCATGTCTTCGTAGCCTGTAATTCCTCATGATTCCATGGTGGGTGGACCACAGAGGGAGAAGGATGGCATTTACCTTTAAAAAACCACATATTTCTGGAGCATGGTGTTGTGGCTAATATTGCCATCAATAATTAGAAACAGTTTTGCCTAATGTTGCCTAAGACAGCTGTGGTAGCTTTAAATGATCTCCAAACCAACAATGGCACTGCTATGGAAAAGGCAATACACTTTGAACATAAACTGGGCAGTGGGCTGAAGCTCTTGGAACTACTGCGGCCTGCCTCAGAGAGGCAAAGTCTTAATGCTGAAGGGTTTGGGTTTTTTTGAGTGAGGTTTCATTTCTCAGTGCTATTCACCTTCCATAATTCTCAATAAGACCTAGTTTATATCTAGGTTTGTACAGGTGTTAAGAGTAATTTTTTACTTGGACTGAAGCCCCTTATTAAGTTCCTTCAGTCTTTGCTGTTAAGCATCCTGGTGTTGGTGACTTCATTGTGGACTGCAGGAAGTGAATGAACATGACCAAATCTCTCCGATACAGTCTCCTTTTTTGAAAGAGATTAGAGATTTTAAATAATGCTGGAGATACTTTAATCAAGCATTGCTGAAGACTTAGCTTGATAATTTGCATTTTTGTCATTAGCCAACAGCCAGTAACTTCTTCATATGATGATTTCAGGAATCAGTATTGAGGCCAGCTCTTCAAGGTGAGAGAAAGTCACTGGATGGGGAAATAGTGGAAAGATGTACTGTCACTAAAGGGGTACTTTTATTTTAGTGTAGGCCACTGTGACATAGCTTTCAAGTTCATGTAGTATTTTGTGCAGTGAAGTTTACATGGAGTGGTTTTCAGCCTATCTTTGAGAAATAAATTTTCCTGTTGGTACAAATCATAGTTGCTTCACATCAGTGCTCTGCTGGGAGCGGCTTAAATATGTAAAACAATACTAAAGTTTTTCCAGCCCATTCCCCAGGCTTAACTTGTTTTATAGTGTGGTGCATTCTGCAGCAGATTCTGGTTCAGAAGTCTTATCTGTTGCTGGGATATCTGTACTTAAGCTTCTTAAAGAACAGGTCCCAGCTCTTCTCAGGTCTTTCCATACTGACTGTATCTCTGAATGTGTCCATCAGCCTGGAGGCTTAGAAGAGTTCTTAAGTGTCCACACTCTCTCTAGGTTGAATTTAGATTGCTGTCATACTCTTCAAACATCCAGATAGTCCTTCATCTGAGAAGAGGACCTTTCCTGAGTTAGAGAGCTTTATTTCCCTTGCAAGGCAAGGTCAGCCTCTTCATTAACTAGCTCTCCAAGACCCCTTCCTCACTTCCATTAAGGGTGAGATTTTGAAAGTATATAGTGAGCTGAAAGAAAAAAGTCGAGATGAATTTCCTGAGGACATCCATACCCTTTATATTCCTCTATGACTCTTTACATATTTTTGAGTCTAGCATTGTGTGAAGAACTAGTCCCCATTAGGCTCAGTGCAGCTATCATGGAACTAGCTCATTTCTTGTTTAATCTGATGTGATACTTAGCTCTTATGAAGTATTGGTTGTATAGGTTAGAGCAGCACAATTCACTTGTTACAGGTCAAGGAATGGCCTGCACTTTGACTTTGCTAATCTGGAGTGGAAGGTCTGGTGAGCCCTGAGGAAAGAGATCACGGATTTTATTCTGGTGGTTTTCCACTGAAAAACAAATTTTAAAAGCCTACTGTTTTTTTCATCTCTGGCAGCATTTTATTGGACATTAACTCAAAAAGGCCATTGAAATAACTGAACTGAAAAGGACCATGGTGAGGTTCTCCTCCTCCTTCAAAATGAAACGTGTTCTCTTTTTCTCAATGAAATGACCCTTTTCCACTGTCAAGTGTGTGCAGGCTTCAATGAAACATTTCATTTTTTTACTTTCTTAAAAACAATTCCATCAAGTTCACTTTTGAAGCAAGGTACTGCTCCAAAATAAAAGTCCAACTTTTTGTTTGTGAGACACTGGCACAAAATGACTCACCCTTTCTGAAAAATCAGTTTTTTCCCTCTGCCACCTCTTAACCCTTCCTCCCCTCCCACTTGCTTTTGACTGAAACTACTTTGTTCAAATTTACTCCTTCACTCAGATGTTTAGATCACCCTGAAATTGCATTTTTTAGAGAGTAAACAAAGACACTCCCTCCTACGGCACTCATATTGATGCTTTGCAGAATGCAGTTATAGTTCTTACTTCCCTCTGGACATTGATGTTGCTGGGACTTTGACAGAAAAGTGAAAACTGACTGCCTTATTGATGAAATCTCTATTGGCACTTAAAAATTCCCAACCAAACAGGAATACAATCAGTAGATTATGGGATTTTCTCAGCTTCTGACACTGCATTACAAACAGTGGAGAGTGTACATGGAGATCATTGCCTATTTGGCAGCTGAAAGGATTTCTTTAACTTAATTCTTTAACTTAACAAGAGACTCAAGTAACTTGCTCCAAATTGGTTTTGTTTCTGTTGAGTGAGGCAGTTATACTTATGTCTGAACATACAGTTACATTAGCAATAGTGTAAATTATGCTTGTGTGAGAAAGACAGACCTCTTGCATTTTCAGCACGTTCACATCAATTATCAGCCATTTACTCATCATGTGCTGAATTTCTTTACCTAGATGATATGTTACCTCATGTAACAGCAATGAGGTCACTGTGTATACAATGGCATGGTGTCTTCTGCATAGTTAAGTTTCTTTGATATTAAAATTATGACATTTAAATAATTTCTCTGGAGTTTGCCATTTGATTTGAAATTTCTAGAACTGTGCTGGCAGGGAATTAGTCTAGAGTCATTCCTTAATCTTTCTAGAAAGAAACTTAGTCCAGAGATTAGTAATACTCTCTCCTTTATCCCTTTCCTTTCCCTAATTCATCAGTGTAAACCCAGCCTATCCTGTTTCCAACTGACAGTTGATTTTATGGGATGGCTGTTTCATGGCTCATGGGTGAGATCACCTCTGAAGTTCTTCCCACAATCCTTGATGCTTGAGGAGGACCACAGTGGTGCAGTGGAGATTGTCTTGATGCTCTCTGAACTGACGGGGTGAACATGGCCTGCTTTAAAAGAAGAGGTGTCCATGTCATGACAAATTGCCTGAATCGCACTTTCCCTCATAATCCCAGCTGAGAAGCCCCTATTAGAGCGCTCTGGGGAAATGATGTGTCCCATCCACTGCTGCCACCAGTCCAGTTTAGACACACTTTGTGTGAAAACACTGGAGTCTTTTTGAATGCTCCTTTGATATCATGGAGCACTAGGCAGCACTGGGCATCCCTGCAGGCAGGCTGCCATCTATCTGGCTGTGTCAGTGGGGCAGTTTAACACCAGAAATACTGGGGAAGGACCAGGTATTTGGACAGCAAATGTGTGTTCAAGCAGGTAGCAGAGTCCCTGTTATATTAAAGGGAGGGGAGGAGGGGCAGAGCTGATATCTTGTTTTGGGGGGGGGTTTGGTAACAAAGGCAACGTCACTAGTGGAAGGCTATTCAGGCTGCCATTTCCCTAGCATTTTAAATACCACCCCACTCCTCTCATTATAGCTGGAGATTTTGGCTCTCCCAGGGGGGAGGAGATGTTCTAAATGGGCTGCCAGGGAGGTGGATTTAATGCACTAGGAAGAGCTGGCTTCACCAAGTTAAAAAGCAAAACAAAACCCAATCCTCCGTTCCTATTTTTAGTGTTTATGACCAAGTATTTTTGCTTGGTTGCTCATTTTGAAAGGGTTTAGTGAGCCTGCCAGTTGATTGAAAGCTCTGTGGTGTGTGAGCTGGCCTGGCTGGGGAGCCTGCAGTGCATAGCGACGAGGTCGGAGCTGTGCCGGAGGTTTTTTTCCACTGCAGTTTGTTGAAGGGTAACGAAAATGTCCCTGGGGCAAAGGGGATGTTGGCTTTCCAGGTTGTGGTGATTCATCTTGTCTGGATAAGCAGTCTTTCTCTCACTCTTGCATTTTCATCTCTGTGTATCTCACCCCTACTTCACTGTGCAACCAAATGCAAAACCTGCCCCTCAGTGCGTGGGCAGCCTTGCTGGGTGTCTTCCACCGCCGATCCCCCTGAGCTGTACGGCTTGGCAGCATTAGCATTCCATGCCTGTCCTCCTGGCCAGTTCATGTTCTATAAATGGGTTTATTCTCGTTATTAGGAGCTATGTCCCTGGCATATGGAGTCCGTGTGGTGCCTGCAGGCAGGTTTCCTTCCTGTTGGTGTTGGTAAGCAGCCCAAGTGCCTCCTGGCAATTAGCAGATCGTTACCCATAATGCAGCACTCAGCGATGCAGCCTGGTGGTTTTTCTGGAGGTCACTCTGACCTAATTCACCCCCAGGAATTGTACAGTGCTGGCATGACTTACCAGTGCATTAACAAGCTGATGCTTCAGTACAAGGTTATTTGAGTGCATCTACATTATTTTTCTTAGGCAAGAAATAGCCATTTTGTCTAGCGGCCAACAGTGGTTAATGGGGGCCAGTCTGGAAGAAGAGGGAGCTGAGTGCTGGCTGTTTTTGAGACATGGGGGCATGTGACATCTCCTTCAGCTTTACGGTTGGGGCCTGTTTCTGATTCCCCAGGTTGCAAATGCACAGGGCTTACAGCATCTTTGCAGTGAACTGAGCAGTGTATGTCAGGTGTGTCTGAATCCCCACTACTTGGCCTTAAGAGAGGAAGACAGAGGAATGGGACTGTGCCCCAGATCTGTCCCAGCCCAAATCCCTGGGAGATATGGAAATAGAGGTGCAGATTTCAGCTTGTCCCAGGCAGTTTTGGAGGGACAAGTGTGCCTGGACAGAGGGGGACACCCACACAGCAGCAGACACCCTGGCAGGGCTTGTCCTCCCCCTGGCAAACCTGAGCACAGAAATGCAGCAGCATCATCCCAAATCGGGGTGTTCTCCCTGTGGTGATTGGTCTGCACCGAAGTTAATTATCGCAGTTTTTAGAGGCTTTTAAAATCTGTAACTCCTGTTTTTTCATTTTTCCCTGCTAAGATATGTATGGCTGGATTGTGCATGCTGAGGAAGGGGCAGAGGGTACACAGGGCAAAATCACAAATCTATTGCAGTAAAACTGTTTTAAAAGATTTCTCAAGTAGCTTTTGTGTAAGATGTGTGGCATCTACTACCCAGGGGGATGGTGTGTGGAGAATGATTTGACTGACAAACCATTAGGAAACCCAGAATAACTCACTCCTGGCTTCTCTCTCTTTGCATGCTCTAGAGGTCACCCCTGAATCCCACCCAGCTCCTCCCACTGCCATGTGCCAGATGGAGTTCTGCTGCCTTGTCCATGGCTAATATCCCTGGGTGCATCTGGGTCTGTGTATGCGCAGATCCTTCATTTTGTTTATGCACATGAGCAGCCTGAGCCAAGTTTTGCTCTCCAGGTACCCTCTGTAACCGAGGTTCTTTGTCCTAGCTGATGCTCTTGGCGCTTAAGAATGTTTCAGAGAAAATTATATGGCATTGTAGAATCAAATCTGGGCATGAGTTGAGCTGGTGGGTGGAGTTTCCTCAGGCAATTAAATTTTCTGGGGAGTGCTTGGAGATAAGGGGTGTTACAGCAGGAGCTTGCTAACTCTGCTCCCCATGCCCTTTGGTGTTTGTATGGCTAAAGGAACAGCAGACCACTGCAGGAGAGTGAGCTGCAAGTGTCACCTGCCACATACCACCATTTTCTAACTTCCTCAAAATCTATGGCTCTAATTGCTTTCAAACGCAGTTCTGTCCTGCTTTCAGTTCCCATTGACTCCAATTCCACCTGTCAAACTGCAACTGGGACTGAACCACTTTCTTTTGCACAGGGGTTTTATTTGTCCCTTGGGTGAACAATTAAAGCGGACTCTCTTCTACTGGTGCCGAATATTTGAGCAAGTGCTTGTAATTTATGTCACTTCTACTGGAACTGGCAGTACTAAGAAGCAAACCACCTCCACCAGAGTGCAGCTGGCTGCCAGTCACAGTGCTAATGCAGCAGAGTGCCCCTTCACTTTCTACAGGCTCAGTTTAAACTCTGTCCATGCTGGCCAGAGCAACTATAGGCTAGAAAATGAAATAATAGGAACTATAAGCTCTTCTACAGCCGAATGGTTTCAGAGATCAATCAGTTATTAGAGGCATTAATTCTTCCACAATTACTGGCACATTGTAGCGTATTAGAATAGAGGAAAGTTGGTCTCTAACCAAATCAGAGCAACCAGACTATTCACTGAAGCCACTGAGTCCTTTCAGACTCACTTCTTTAGCAGAGTTGGCAGTGCTGGAACACACTGGGAGAAACTGCCAGGTTTTCTCACTTCCATCAGGACATAGAAATTCACAGGGGTAATATTTCCTCTTCTGCCTAATAGTAATACAACCCAATGGTGCCTATGAGTGAGACTTCCTTTTTGGTTTGTTTGTGTTTTTCTTAAGAAGCTGTATTCAGCGGGGCCCTGTGCTGAAGTGGTTGAGACAAGAGTCCTTCACCTGCAGACTCCGACATCTGGCCCTGCCCTGGCCACTAGAAAAGCCATTATATTTTTCTGTAATGAAATACTCCTGCTTCTCCATATCACAGAGGTAGTGTGGCAGGTGGTGCCTTGGATCCTCACCCCACAAACATGGGCTTCTGTTCATGAGTACCTCCATTTTAACAGGCAAACATATATCTACACCTTAACACCTTCACATTGCAAGATAGAAAGGGCCAGGAAAATGACAAGAGCTTCCCATCCTCATCCCTTTGGAATGTCTAGTCTTTTTCTGAGCATTGAGCTCCTCGAACCTGGGATTCTGGCAGAGCCAAGTCTTTTGGTGTGCTTGGGTGGTTTGAGTTTTTAAGGGCCTTTTCTAATCCATCTGTTGGTGACACTACAAGTCTGTAAGCATACCTTCCTAGACAGACAAATGAAGGTTAAATTTTTATATCATAACCATAAAATCATATTACTTATTAGAATTAGAAGTTTCCCTTCTTTTGTACACATAATGGTAATAATTCTGTCTAATGATGGCAGTGGTCACAGCAATCCTTATTCTTAGCAGGAGGAAATTATGCCATTTCTTTGCATGTAAAACTTCTATTATTTGGATGGGATTCCTGTGACATAGGTCATTATATCTGTAATACGTATTTATAGTTGTTTAAAGATTTGAATAGTTTGTGGAATAAATTCTGATGCAATATAGCCAGGAACCCTGTGAATTTTCATCATGCTATTTATTAAAAAGCCCACCACTACATAGTGAAGATAAGGGAAAGAATTGGAAACTAGGTCAAAATTCCTTTTACTCTGTATAAATAATTTCACATTTGTTATAAAAAAAAAATCTTTGCTTATTTTTTTCTTCAAGATAATCTCTGCCTTTGTTTCAAAAAGGTTATTGATTGGATTGTTAACTTAAATAGTCTGTGGCGGGTGTGACAGAGCACATGACTGCAATTAATCTTGTGATGCAGAATCTATTATTGAAAAAGCACTAATGAGCCATTCTAAGGCCTTCACTGGTCACAAGAGTGCCTGGGAGCAGCAGATTGCTCCTGCCCTTTAATGTCAGTTTTGGTCTTTAATGTTATACAGCCAGTGTAAGCAGAAGAGATTTTTATATTTTTTTAGGGTATTTATTTTAAAATTATCTTTCCCATCAACCTGCAATTGCACCAGGTGCAGGAGACAAGAATTGGTCTCTGAATGTGCTCACCGCCCCACTCCTCTGAGCAGACGTCTGGTGAGCATAGTGTACAATGAAAAGCAGTGGCATGTGAAACACGGATGTCACTATAAAATATGGTCTCAGTTGCAGAGTTCAGATCCAGAGGAGAGTTTTGACAAAGATGAGGGAGCTTTCAAACATGATCTACACTTTAAAATATTGTTTTAAGACAAAGGGATGAGCTGTTGGAAACCTCACTGCAAGTTTTATTGTCCATGTTGTTTATAGCTATTGCAGCATAGCAAAAGTTTAGGTAGAGAATAGTTATGGTAGATTAGAAACTGTCAATGTTAATATATTGCCTTCTCCTTCAACAGAACTGCTCCCAGAGTGTGTTTTAGAGGTCTGTCTATTGACTTTGGTGACACCATAAATATGTGTTACTTCTTCCTCTTATTAGATCTGTGGAGCTGATACCTACTTGCAAGAGTGATCCAGGGTTTCCCAGGGCTGAGCCACCACCTGAATTATTAACTGAGTTCCAGCTGCAGATTCTTTGCTGTACACCTTTGCCATAGCAAATGCTGTTTATCACAAGTTCAGGCGAAATAAGACTGTTTCTTCATCTTAACCACATAAGTGATGAACTTAAGCAAGAAGATTCTCAGCTCTCTGGCTTGTGCACCACCATAGTGTCTGTAACTTGAATCATATTTTGGACTGCTCTTTGTGTAAAAGAAAATTGTTTGTGGGCTGAACTGGCCTTTAAAAAAAACCAAAACAAAACAACACAAAAAAAATAAGAAAAGGAATTTGAATTTACCTATTCTAGCTTGCCACATGCAGCTACAGGGGGCTTTGTGTTTAGGTATTCTGACACAGAGGGAATGCTAAAAAGTTCTGTGATATGGAGCAGGGATGATGTTCACTAACATTGCCTCAGGAAGTCTTGGATGTGTGAATTTTCTCATAGGATGTAAAACACTGGGTTTTGGCAAAAGTAGCAGGAATATAGAGAGATTGTGAAAAAGGAGAGCAGGGAGGGAAGGAAAAAGAATTTTAATGTATCTACTGGCATGCTTACCATACGTTACAGTGCCTCATCATGCTGCTGGCATAAGTAAAAATAGTGTTTCCAATGACATTAGGTTAGGGTCATGGTACCACAAGGGATGCTGCTTAATGTAAAAAAGGATCTGACTTAGAGGCCTAAGAAAGACATGTTCACGAGATATTCTTTTTGCCTTACACATGGCATAAACCCTGGATTAACAGAGACCAATCTGCAGCTATGCAGACACTACTCTTGTAGTTGCAGCAGTGGGAGACAGAGCCTAATGGAGTGAATAAATTGGTATATTTTTGCAAAATATTTCTTCATTGCTAGTAAAAAGAAACCACTGTGGCCCTTGCACTACTATTAATATTTTCTAAGGAATCCTCAGTACACAAGAGACCCTTTCTTTTAGGCTTCTGGTAGGTGAGTTTCTTAAGAAGGGCTCTGCAAAATAGGATGGATCACTCCAAGGATGAGGCAGTATCAATAGACATGCAGCACAGAAGACCTGCAGAGGGGTTTTTGAGGCAAATGAGTAACAAGGCAGTCAAGATAGATAACTGGAAGAGAGCAGGAATGACTGCAAAGGGACATAGATAAAGTAGTGAACAGAACCTGACCTTTGTGTCGTGTGAGAAAAGGGGGTCTTTAGCTGGAGTCTCTGCAATGAGAAATGTGTGTACACAAGCAAATGAGCATGTGAAGATGTGTACGCATTTAGCTGTGGTTTATTTCCCTAAGTTTGGTTCCATTCTTTCTGTTTCTTTTCAAATGTGACTGAAGCTATTTAACTCTAATTAACTCACCTCTCTGTATGAGTTGCTTTCTGTGATATATTACAGCAATGTACATTTCTGGAAGCAACTCTGATGCTGGGATGAATTCCCCCCGATATGTACTGTGACCCATTTGTTCTATTTACTGGTGTTGGAATAAGGTTTGCGTTCACTGTAAATCAGATCTGGAGGAACATTTCAGTGTCATGTCAGGTTCTGCTAGCTTAGTAGTATCAGAAATTATATGAGGTCCTCTCAGGAAGAAAAGGTATCTTGTTAAATCTTCTTTTGCATAGTTGCTGTTTCAAGCTCCCCAGAACTTTAGTTTGGATTTGCTTCACTATAACTCTCAGTAAAATCTGATACTTGTTTTGTGCTGATATTTCAAGGGCTCCAAAACCCGGTGATCTTCTTAGCCCATCTGAGCTCATCAGCATTGTCAAGACATTTCTTTATTCAAAGGCTTAAGAGTGATACGAGCAATGTCATTGATCCTCCCCTCCTTAAACATCTTCTTTATTTTCTATTCCATTTCCTTAATAACTTATGTATACACATTTCTTTGCTGGACAGGCTTAGTTTTCATACCAAAACCGTGCAAATATAACTGGAGAACAAAAATTCTTATTACAGCATTTGGTAGTACCATGGGCACATAAAAGAAATATATTGCCCACAGCATTATTGCCTTATCCAGCAATTCTCAGCAACTGTTTGCTTCACTAGCTAGAAAATACAGAAACTTCTTGTAGGGTGGTGATGGGTGGTGCGATGACACAGCAAAATATTGCTGATAGGTCTAGTAATGAAGATGGCACATCTGTGCCCACATCTACCATAGACATGCCTTTTTTTCTTATCGGAGAAGCAGCCTTTCTTTCTCCACTCTTAAAAAGGCACTTAGGCTGGTGGAAGTGGAAAAGATTTTTTCGTACCCATTGGCTGTAGTCTAAGAACAGCAGATTGGCTGGAGGTGAAAAAACCCTGTGCGCCTGACTGTGTGAGTTTCTAGAAGTAAGAGGCAGCAGTGCTGGATGTGTATACCTGTATTTCTAGTTTTTCTACAGATGAGCAGTTGACTATCCCTGTCATGACTATGCACAGCGTTAATGCTTTCTAGAGAGGGATGCCAAATATGTGGCTTTCCACCAGTAGCTTATTGCAGGTGATTTAGGCAATGTCTCAGCCTGATAGGGGTGGTTTGGGAGTACAGTACTTTATTTCAGCGGTGTATTTTTCTTGTTTTGTTTTGCAGAAGGAACACTGATCCTACCTTTGGTTTGTTTGTTTGTTTGTATTTTCCCCTCCAGAAAGCCCATTGCTGACCCTGCTACTGTGATACCGCTGTTTTGCAAAGCTGGAGTTGACACGCATGTAGGGGCGGGGGTTGTAACTCTGGCAATTTGTCCTTCCCAATTAGATGTGACTGTTCTGCTAGCTTTCCCTTCTTTATTCCTTTCATTTAGTTCATTGTGGGAGTTGGCTTGGGTTTTTTTTTCCTTTTGGTTTCTTGTTTTGATCCTGGAAGGTTAGCTGTGCAATTTGGTTTCTTCTGTGCCAACCAACTTTAGTGGCAGAGCTCTTAAAAAAATTAAAAGCTATATCCCTTCATCCTGTCTTGCATCTTCTCTCTATGCCACTGCTTCCATTTAAGCAAAGTTTACAGAATTGCTCCACCCATTTGGACACCAGGAAGGGAAGCTGTGAAATGGAGAATAACCTCATTTCCAACAGGTCCTTCGTTCCAGTCGAAACAACGCTAATTGAAACTGTAGTCCAATTTCTATTAAGACAGATAGTCTCTCTCTGAAATCAGGTTTGTTTCTGATTTCATCCTTTCTCTTGTTTTCTTTCAAAAAAAAAACCAAAACAAAAAGCAAATGCACAAAAAACAACTCAAAGCCAAACCATTTTTAAGAGCTCTGAATAAAAATGCTTTGCCAATGGGGAATGGGTGGAGATGACTCTGATTTTCTCTTGTGCCCGGCAGCGAAAGGGTTAATGCCTGCTTTCCTCTTTGGTATCTGTTAGTTGCAGCCCATGTTGTGATCAGTCCATGTCCATGTGTGTTTTGTTCCCAAATTTAATACTGGTTAATTAACAAGCAATAAGTGAGCCTTAACAATGACAGTTGTTTCCGATCTTCCTCAGGACACCCGACCTGCCTGCAGTTCACCACAAACATGACTGAGGCTGTTAAAACCTATCAGTGGCAATGCATTGAGTGCAAATCCTGCAGCCTTTGTGGGACCTCTGAGAACGATGTGAGTTCATTTATCTTTTCATGCAAATAAGCATCTGCAATCTGCTCCCATGCCCATCCTTGAGGAGCACGTGGCAGTGGTGTGGGTCATTGTTTTACTGCTACTTCCATACATCTCCAAGGAAGAGCCACACCTAAGAGCAGAGATGGGCTTCTCCCAAGTGTCCCCATTCAGCCATTGGTCTGAATTTACCACAGGTATCATATAGGGTCACTTAAGGTGGCGATACTTGTAGTTCGTATGCTTATTCAATAGAAGTTAACTGGGGGTCATAAACTCCTGTTGCAGGGCATTTCAAGAGAGTATTATTTTCAATATGGTAGTCAGAAGTAGACGTGAATATTTGATAACCCAAGTATGTTTCTTCTGTCCCTGATTATTTTCCTTACTTTCTTGGCATGATTTTTTTACATTAAATAAAATATTACTTTAAAAATGCTTACATTGCATGAAAGCATTTGAACTGGGATGGTTAGGCCTCACCTAATCACCTATTCCAGTGATTTCCAAACTATGATCCAGAGCCTGCAGCTGAGCAATGTCTCTCTGTGGGGTTTTCAGTTAAAATCTGATGCTAAGGGTCCTTCATGGCCTGTGAGAAACTGGGAGAACTGACAGTGGCTGGAGAACTTTGGAGGCAATTAGCTAACACTACATTCCTTACAGCAGAATACATTTGAAGCCTGAGATTTTTTTTTGCTTTTGCAATAAATAAGGAAATCTGAAGCCAGGGAGCTGTTCTGCCTTAAGAATCATGGCATACTTCAGAGCAGATTTTTTCACCCAAAATATATGAAAGAGCTGCAGACCACATGGTGTGGTCATGTTATTCCCATCTGTTTCACAAAGAGTTTACTCAGCTGAGTTTTGGAGAACTGTCTAAGTAAAAGGTTTTTTCTGAAGGGATGAGATCCAGCACATGGTCACCCTTAGGTGTCCTCTTAGGACAGCTTATCCCTGGCCTAACAGCTCTTTTGCTCCTCCATCATGAGGCCACCTTGGAAGCAAGTCCTCCACTTCTCATAGTGATTTCCTAGTTAGAAACTGAGTTGTCTTTGTGATAAGAAGGGCTTTCTGCAGCTTCTCAGAAATATGGTGGTTGATAGTGGATACACAAATGTGATGCTTGTAGCCTTTTACACTCCCAGTAGTCTCTTAGTCTCTGTGTCGCAGGTCTGCATTCCTAGCTGAGCACTGCTGGTTACCATTCTTATGTTTTCATCTTGGCAACAGACTAATTTACATCATTTTATCTCTTCTCCTCTCTTTCTCTTCCCATTTCCCTACTGTCTCTTCAACAAACCTGCCTCAGGACCAGCTGCTCTTCTGTGATGACTGTGACCGTGGCTATCACATGTATTGCTTGAATCCACCAGTCTTTGAGCCCCCAGAAGGTAACATATCTTGAAAATCTGCTTTGAAAATCACAATTAAGTCCTTGTGGAGAAGGGAAGAATTTCAGAAAGGTGATCTAGGCCATGCAGGGTTAAGGAAGCAGTAGCAAAGCAGAGACAAGTAGCACTGGAAAGAAAGAAAATTAAGATGTGAAGGTCTAGTGTGGTCTGTGATATCCTATTCAGTCTTGCCTGGTCTCTACCTCCTCTTCCAGGATATGACTCTTTCGTGGGTCATGGGTACCTTGGGATGTCCCACATGTCATTGGTCACCTCAATTTAGTCAACTGAATTGGGGTCCTGTGACTCAGGACTCAATTGTGACTTTGGACTTCCTAAGAAGTCAAAGTCCCAGAGAGAAAGCCCCAGACAGGGAGGTCCTCTCTGAAGCACCTGAGAGTCTGTTGTCAGGAGACTGGGTTAAGAGGAATTACTTTTCTTGCTCTATGATCCGTTTCTACCTTGGCAGGGTGAGAATTTTGCGTATTTTGTTTGGTATGTAGTTATGACCTCTGCAGGGAGTTCAATCTGACTATACTACAACTGGTTGTAGTTTGTCGCTTGACTGTGGAGCAGAGGAATTAGTCTCCTAACATTATAGATCCTAAAATCTGCAGAGAGCAGTAGAATTGGAGAAGGAGACAAGTGAGTGTGAATGACTGCAGTTTACATGAAAGGAAAGACAAGAATAATTACAAATCTATCATGGATTCAGGAGCTAATATTTGTAACTTTGGTAAAAAGGAAGCTAAATCGGGAGGGGAAAATTTTGAAATGAAGCTAATAATAAGCTAAAGGTTTCTATTCCACTGGGAAGTGGTGTATTGTAGTTTATGCAGCATTGTAGTTTATGTGGAAAACTTATGGACACAACACCAAGGGCAGCAGAGGCCACTTCACAAAAATACAGGCAATTCCAGTGTTAGGAATATCTGATATCCTATTCAAGCCAATCTTGACATAAACTCTGAGTGCCTGGATTTGCTGTCATTCCTATAAGAAGGATTTCTTCATTTGCAGGTAGCTGGAGTTGTCATTTGTGCCAGGAGCTGCTCCGAGAGAGAGCATCAGCTTTTGGCTACCAGGCCTGAGGAGCTCCAGCAGTCAAAGAAACACTTTGCTCCTGGTGTTGCCATACCAGCACACGATTCCCATCCAGAACACAAAGACACAACCCACACCAAAATGAACGGACACTCAAATACGGGAAGAGGTACCTGTGGTATTCACTGTCACTAAGACCATACCTCCTGGGCTCTACTAGAAGGATTGTGTATTTTTCCGATGCTCTGGATGAAATTTCTTCACTGCTATGCATGGTTGCTGCTTGCCATTAACAGGCTCACATACATTACAGAAGGGGGAGGGTTGTTATATCAACAGGGAGAAGTCAATTTTGTGTGGCCTTGTGCTTTCTCTTTAGTCTTTTTGTAAAAGCAAAAGTAGTAAGATATCTCCCAAGGAATTATTGGTGAGTACTTTAGCTAGGAGCAGCACCAGATGCTTTTTTCCACAAGCTTGAGTGGAAATCTCTTTATGGCAACCACTCTGTATATGAATGGGTGTTTATGAGGGGTGCTCTGAGAATTGCAATTAGTTCAATACTTCCCAGTTCATGAACAGCACGTGTTCACCGATCAAAACTTTTTTGGGGTGACACTTTCTCCATTGGATCAAATGCCCTGATTTGGCAGATCTTGAGAAACTTGTCTTTAGTGTATCTGAAGAAAGAGCAGCACTGGTGTGTATGCACATAGATGCTTAGAAAAGCCTACCGTCTTTGGTATTTCAGGATATTCAGGCACACTGTCCCACTGCAATGCCAGCATACAGTCCAGCCTCATAATTTTTTTTATTCAGAAAATTCCAAATGGTTATGTATGTAACTGACTTTCCGTTTAGCTCAGAAAATTGAACAAAAGAGAAAATGTCATCTTAAGTTGATCACGGAAAGTAAAATTGTCAATTTTCTGAGCAATCTAAAGTAAGCTGCAAAAAGGAACAACTTTGCCTTAGGGTCAAATGAGGCACTTTTGATTAATTTTTTGAAATTTCTAAGCTAAAATGTTCTGCAACTTAAAATTTCATCTTCTTCTGGGAATTGCCTAATCAGGATTTCCAGCATTTCCAAAGTGTTACAGTTTTTTGTCAAAGTCATTAACAAGGTCTAGCTGAATTTCCAAATAATTTTGCCCCCAAATTCTCTATAACTGCATTTTTTGGCAAATGAGATAATTTGTAAAAAAAACCTTCCCCAGCTCTAAAGGAAAGACTAACTTATTAAATCTAATATGAAAAGAAGGATTTTCATAATGATTTTAAAATTTAAATAGAAATAGTTCTACTTTATTTAAACAAACCTCTGGATGTGAAATGAAGAAACATTAAGTAAGTAAGAGCATAATTCGAAAAAAGTTTATTGCAGTTAAGTCTCTTTGAATAATTTAAAACATCACTAGGAGGATGAGTACATCAATAACTTCTACAAGATGCATCTTTAAAGTTAAAAACCTGCCACTCCTTCAACTGCCAAGTAGCCCAGAATAACCATTTTCTTGGGTATGATGTATATTACTTTCTATGCATAGATTTAAGTGGGTTTATAATATAAATTTATGAGAGTCCCAAGCAGCATATGACTCATGTTGCTTGTACAAGTAGGTAAGGACACTGAAGATTATATCTGGCATGTTTATTTGGTTGAAACTTTTCTGCAAAATTAAATGTCCCCAAACACTTGAAAAACATTGTGAAAGAATATTGGTAATCTTTTTTCAATTTTTTTCTTCCTTCTCCTGCTAATTACACTTAGTTAGAATGAGCTATACTGACCTAATGCACTTTCCCTCATTATTTAGATAGTTTCTTCCCCTTTTGTTTTTTGTTCAAAAGTGGCTGTTGTCAGCTGCTGGATTCTCCTGCCTACTGTTGCAGCCTCTTCTCAGGCTGCAGCATTAGTATTTTAACCTGTTAAAAAAAGATTTAGGAATGATTTATCCTAATCGTATTAGATCACATCTCTCTTGGAGCAACTGCATTTGCTACCTGCAAAATTGATTCAATATCTTAGGCTTTCCATGTGACAGCTCCTCAGATGGCTGAGAGCACAGAGAAATGTGAGCATCAGGTGTGGGGAGAGCAAAGTGGAAGCTCACGCACCTGCATTAGGTGTCTGGTGCCTTTTGGGACAAAGCTCCAGAACAAATGTAAAATAAAGTGTCTTCCTCCCAGTCTGGAACTGCCCTGGCCCTGGTGAGCACTTGGAGGACACAGCTCATCTGCATGAGCATTTACAGTCATCTGTTGGTGTGGTTGAACCTGCTGACCTGGTACTTTGGGACCATCACATGGCTCAGTCTTACACAAAGTCTTGTTGCTGCTGTGGCCAGGGGTGCTCTCTCACAGAAAATGGATGTTTTGGCAAGAGTGACTGGAGCTGAGAAGTGTGCATGCTGAAGGAAAGTTTTATGGTGGTGCTGGCAGTGGGAGCAGCAGATGTGGATTAGTGTTTGGGCTGGTCCTCAGCCTAAGTCCTCCTGGGCTTAGTTCCATCATAAAAATGGTCATCGCCTTCCAGTTTCCTGGTATTTGGATTGACTTTGGGGGAGGAGTAGGACAATGTCTGCATTCTCAAATGGAGAGGAAAATGCATGTTGTTTTAGCCTGTGTGTTAAGCAGACAGTGGTGGCTCATCATGCAAGTCTCAGGTAGCCTAGTTGGTGGGAGTGGCTGGCGCAGAATTTCAGTGGTCTCCATCCTTGTGACGGAGACATTGCTAAAAGAGCTGTGCTCTCTGCACACACCTGCTTTCTTATTTTGTGGTTTTGATCCATAGCTCTGACTGCTTTCTCCTCCCACAACCATTCTGCAGCAGAGTATCTTTCATGTTCAGAAATACTCCTCAGTGGCCTTGCTGAAGTTTCATCACTAATGAGGTATGACGGAAGGAGAGATTGCTAGATCTTCAATGGCAAAACATTGTTTGCCATCTGAGATCAGTGTGACAGAGTACTTATCCACAAGTGGACCAGCTCAACTTTCCAGCTTTGTGCTCTGTAACCAGGCAGCTCCAGGTAAATTTGGCAGCAGACTAGATGCAAGCTCTCCCCTGCTGAGAACTTCCTCCAGCTACAGCCTCCCTACTTCACTACCTGGGTCTAAGATAAGGGGCTGGAGGGGTCACTCAGTGACATCTTTAGAGTCCATTCAGAGCCATACGTCTTGGTGCACTTTAGAAATACTAACTGATCCCCCAAGTGAACAATGCTGTACCAGCTTTACTGAGATGTGGAGAGGCTGTGGCGCGACCATGGGGGTTTTGAACAGGAGTTTAGAAGCTCTGGTAACTGATTCCCTGTCATCTGCTATCCTGCTGAGGATAGTTTTCCTGCATGACTGCTGGGAGGAATGACCTGGGCAACACCATCCACTGTCAGGCAAATGTTATAGCAGTGATCTGGTCTGGCCAGTAAATAACATGAAGGCTCTGGCTCACTACGCTGTTCTCTCTCTCTTGCTATGGCAAGACCTACAAGGTTGTTGGCAGCCCCTAGGGTGAACAAACTCTGGCATTTTTCAAAACTCTTCTGTGTAGGCAAGGCAAGGCAAGCATTATTTTAGCACAAATCAGGGCAAACTACCATGAAAGATGGTAGATCCTGCATGCCTTGAAGTTTTCAAATCAAGAACGGACAGATTCCTAGATGTATTTTAATTAAATGCAATCTTAGTTAATCACAGGAAAGTCTGACTGAAAAAGGCTTGTGTTATAGAGGAAGTCAGGCTGGATGATGTAATTGTTCTTCCTGGTCTTATTATGAAAACAGATGTTTACTGTGTGAGAGGACATATTTAAATAAAAGCAGTGTCTGCATAATGGCCTTGAAGTATGTTAGTTAAACCTATGCACCTGATACTTCTAATTTTTAACTCATTTTGGATAACCTAAAAAAGGTCACTGACAGAAAATCGTCTCTACTGATGCAGTAAATTGCACATTACCTCCTTCATGCCCACAATGGCAGCTACTTTGGTGTTAGCTACCTCAGGCTGTTCCAGAGACTGAACAATTCAGACTGTATTGTGTGAAGCCATGGCTTGCTTCTGGCTCTCCCTCTATCACATTTGAGTGCTGTGTTGCCCAGTTTTCTGTCCATGGTGGGAAGACCATCTGGGGAGGGGATCACCTGCAGTGGCAGACTCAGAAACCAGAGGGGTGGAGAAATGGTCTCAAAAGGGGGAGCATCCAAGGGGTGACACTGAGGAGGTGAACCCATGTTGCCATCGCAGAGCCTCCCCTGTAGTCTGGAAAAGGCAATACCTTTAAGAAACATGAGATGGGTCCTAATCTGCCTCCAAACCACATTTCCATAGTTGTGTCATTGCACTGAGTTTACAGCATTTCTGTAAATGTACCTCAGGCCAGTTCTCAAGCTAGGAAAGTCACCGTTAAGTGTGTTCTTTTGAAGCAAATGCTACTCTAAATAACTTTGAAATCATTATTTCTCATCTCCCTTTAAAAGGAGCATAGTAAATTCTGCCCCAAAGGAAGACTCTCCCGCACCATGCAGTGTTATGGGGCTGTTCCATGTTCTTTACACCTACAGCATGTGTTTTGACAGGGGTCATTTGGGAGGTGAGAGTGGATGGAGGTAGAAAGGAATATTAATTAAGCTTGTCACTGCCAGAGGGATCGCGTGCATTGTGGGCAAGAAAATTCCAGGTAGGGCTCGGCATGATTTTTCTGTGTGGAGTAAATTTATTTTTAAAAAATGTGCTTTTGAGAGAACTGTAAATTATTCACATATCCAAATCCAATCTGGTAAATTAGTTCTACAAAGAATATGGGGGAAATATCGAAGAGTTGAAAATGATTGTTTCAATCTTTTTAGAATTAATCATTTCCATATTTGAATTTTAAAGTTAATCTAATTTATATTGGGAAAAATCTTGCACCAGTCTGAGAGGGAAGAAAATGCAAATCTTATGGAGGACATGATTAAAAGATGGATTGTCTAGTCAATTTTGTTACGGGAGGCTGTGGGCTGCTCATGAGGAGGTCCCCTGACATTTCAACAGTTGACCAGTTCTCCGTTTCTGTGAAAATAAGTTCTGTGGAGAGGAGCAGGCAGACAGGACAGGAAAGCCCTCTTTAACCAGTCTAGGTTCATTATGATCCTAGCATCTCATACTTTTGCATGATATACTGCATGACAGGACAGGGTAAGTATGGAGCTGAGCAGGGTGACCACTGCTGCAGGCGGGTGCTGGCCTAGCCCCCACAACAAGAGGTGTCTGTAAAAACAGCCTGTGGCCAAGCAGGCAGAGGTGCTCACATACTCATTGTCCAACTCAGACCTCAGCTAACAACAGCTGACCTGGACGGGAGACAGCCTGTACAGCAGTGCTGTGGGTTGTGCCGCTGCCTGCTGACATGGACAGTCAGAGCTGCTCTGAGCCAGTCTGGGAGCAGGACATTGCACCCCACCTAAGCGGAGTTATAAAGCACGGGGTTTATTTCTGCTTACAACAGGGATTGCAGCACTGCTGTGGGCAGGTGCTCAAATCTATGGCTTGCTTCTGGAGAAAAGGCAGGATGGCAATTCTTAGCTGTTTTTGCAAAGCACTTGGAGCCTACCAACAGTGTGCGAGTCCTGAGTGCTGCTGTTTACCACAGTGCTGCACACCCACGCTGCACTGGCAGAGTAAGAAGAACCAGCTCTCCTAGACTGCTCCTTACACCATTTATTATTGCCAACCATGGGCCCATGACACTGCCTGGGAAATAGGAACAGGTGACAAGCCAGGAGTTTAATGACGAAGGTTGAAGATCCTGAAGAAGAAACCAAAGTGTAATTATTGTGGCTGTGCTTCTCCTCTGGTAGAAGAGGGCAGGATCTGGGACTGGCAGGCAGCCAAATCTGTCTTCAGGGGTGATATAATTACCAGCAATGACCTCCAGCCCCAGTGGTAGTTAAATGGCTTTTTGGGGCAGGCACCAAACCTAGTCTGGTTTATATAAGATAAACTCAGGTTTGCTGAAGGGGAAAGGAGAGGAGATGGGGTGTGCCAGGTTTGAAGGGGACTAATTTACAAGTGCAGCTGCCCAGCCATGTCCCCATGGCAGAAGAGCATCTCCATTCTATCAGTGCTGGTGCCATCATTTGAGGCCAAAGCATCAAGTCTCTGATCCTGGGAGTAGTTTTGCAGAGAGAGTGCTGGCAGTGTCCCAGCTCTGTCGCTGGTGGTGCTGGCTGGGGCACAAGGTCTCACTGCACTGCAGACAAGGGTGAGAGTGACTGGCGTTCTCAGGCAGTATTCCCAGCCTTTGGGGTTAGTGGCTTTCTTGAAGGAACCAGGCTGCAGGATGTGCAAGCACAATTTTGCTGTCCTGATGGCCAGGCCTTAGCAGGGTAGCAGAGAGATGTGTCACTGTCCTGTCTCTCCAGTTGCACCACTGGGGTATTTGGCTAGCCCCACCATCACTGTGCATTGAGGCACTTAAATGAGGAAGGAAGGTAAAGAAGTACAGCAAGTACTTCTGGGGGACAGAAGGCTTTTTAGGGTTTACCCTCTTATTGTATGCAAGTGAGAATGCCAGGCAATTTGCAGCTGGGGAATCAAGCCAATAGCTTATTAATATTTCTTGTGCATTTCTGCCACATTGGATGAAAATGTAAAGTATTAGTGCATTTAGAATATATGTTGGTACCATTGTTTTGAAATGAGGAAACTAATATTTTCAGATCAGCTTACTGCCCTTTGTGTGCATGAAGTTAACAATAGAACACTTCATACCTGAAAACTGCTGATTTTTCAGGTATTGATATTTTCTTTCAGACTGTTGTCAGTCTAGTCATCCATCTGATTCAGCTCATTGTAACAAACTATAGGTTTCACCTCCACAGTGACTCAGGAAATATTTTATTTCTTCCTACTTTTCAGGAGCTAGGGAGAGAGAAGAGCAGGTTTTATTCTTTGTATTCTGGAAGACTGATAAAGGATGATACATTCATTTCATGTTCATCTCCTTTCCACGTCTTGAATGATTGAATTGCTTGGCTGGGAAAGCATTCCTGTCTGTAGCAGTCTGAAGGGCCTTTGCTAGCATTGTCTCACCTGTGTATGAGAAAGCACAGTCCAACATTTTGTCCACTTGAATAGGACTCTTCCTGCTATTGTCATATAAAACTTTGAAACTTCTAAGTCTCATCAAGGAACCTTGTGCCTACAGTTCTGAAAATCAAGATAAGGATTTCCCTTTTATTTCTCCAGATTTTCTGCCTGGAAGGCCAAACCCTCTGCCACATATGAACTCTGGTAGAACACAGATCTTTTTCCAGCCTTGACATCCGCTGCTACTGGACAAAGGACTGCATTTTGATGTTCACTATGCACTGCCAGTGCAAATTTTGCCAGCAACACTAAAAGAGAAGTATCTCCTGAAAATCAAAGGACAAACCACAAATATTATGCCTAACATACTCTTCCTTCATAGCTCTCCTAGGAGTAAAACACTGGAGATATGCCCCTGCATCCTTCTGGGAAGGCTATAGCAACTGCGTGAGGAATTTCCAAGTGTCATCTCCTTTGAGCTTTATTACAGAACATCTTCCTTCAGAAATAGAGACAAGTCCAAATCAAACCATCAGGTTTTATCTCTCCCTTGGATGTGTTCAACAAACCTTTGATCATTGCAGGGAATCAAGCTCATGTATTTATTTAATCCCAGCTCCACATTAAGGTCATACAATAGTTCATATAGACCTTTTAATTTTAAAATGTTCTTTAAAAAGAAAAACAAACCAGGGAGAAACGTTTCCTCTTTTCCTTGATGGCTTTCCATTTTTTGTGCTGCAGCAGAGATCAGCAGTCCTGTTTACTTAGACTTTCTTCCATCACTGCAGCCTGGGTCAGAAGTGATGGGGATAGGCCTGGAGATAATTTATTTCATTGAATTTCAGATGTAAAGAGAAGCTCAAGAGCATTTAAGTATATTATCATCTGTGCTAGACAGTCCAATCGCCTAAGAACCAGGAGCTTGTGTACATGTTAATGTATCGGTTCACCTTTTCTTCATTTGCTATTTCAGACTGAATGTGCCACCAGTGTACCCTTTTTTTTTTCACTAGAAGTGATGGCAAAGAAAACATAAACACTTAAAATTGGGGTGAGGAAGACTGAGTTATCATCTTTGCTGTTGATCTTTTATTTGACTTTGGGACAACATTGTCCTCATTATTCAAAAGGAAAATAGAAGGAAGATAAATCTGTGACACCATAGCAGTTCTCTCTGATAAAAGCTCTGTTGTCATCAATTTTAAGTGCATTTTAAAATGCTGAATAATGATCTCAAAATAGTGGCATTCCCATTAATACATTGGCAGAGCCTTACTTTGTGATGCTATAGTATAGATTTTTAATTAGAAGACTTAAGTTATGTATACAAATATATCCACATATATATTTGTGTATCATATTGTTATTTACCGTAAACTTTAATCTAGAATAGCTCTAGAATCCTATGTGTTACTCACCTTGAAGGAGAAGAAGGAGGAAGGAGAAAACCCTAATTGTTTTGAAAAGGTGTGTTAGCATTCTAACATAATAAGGCAAAACATTATCCCTTATAACGTAATCTCAATCCTATTTGAAGCATGACTTATCAACACATGAAAGAGTACCAATACTTTAAATGGTGAGACTGTTTCTCAGCCGCTCTCAGTCTACATTCCTCCATTGACTTTAAGTCAAGAGGTTGGCCTGGTGTTCTAAAGAAGCCCAGGCTAAGTAGTCTTAGACTTTAGTCTTTATTAAAAGTCTTAGACTTTAGTATTTATTAAAGTGCTTAATAGTTGAGCACAACCAACACATGTAATAAAATAGTTATTTCTTTCTCAGATGAGTTTGGTCTATTTGTGCTCTGTTCTGGCTCAGTCTGGTTCTGGTGATGCCATGTCACAGTTTCCAAAGGAAAGTGAGAATTCTCAGCAAAAGATAATGATGGAGCACTCAGCAACCAGGGAAAATTTCTCTCTGACTTCATGGAGTTTGAGCTTGATTCAGCAGTTTTCAGTGTACTGCCTTCTGATTTTCTGTAAACAGCCCCTTACTGCTATATCAGGAAGCAGTGGACAGCAGCACATTTTCCTCTCCTGTATCAGACCTCACCTCCGTCAGCTCCAACATCCCCTCTCTTACCCCTTTCTAATCTGTTCTAGTCTTTTTGATCTCTCTGTCTCTTCATGTGGAAATCCGTTCCAGTCTCTCTCATTTTTAGCATCTCTCCCTGGAGTCAGTCCTCTTCAGCATCATTTGCTTTGAGACTTGCACCCAGGATACGCCATAGGTTTACTGAGTTGTGTTTAAATCTTCTAAGCTTTAACTCTCTCCCAATGATATGTCCTGACTGTATGTCTTTGCTTTTTAGCCATCCCGTGAGTGAGCCCATCATCACCTCTGGGATATTATTCCTTTGTGGTTACAGCTCATCTCAAAGGAACCAGTGTTACAGGCAAGTGAAGCTATGCAGCCTTGCTGCCGGCACACACTCTCCCTCCTTTCCCCAGTGCTCCAGCTGGGGATGTGGTCAGGCTGCCGGCACATGAGATCACATCCAGCAGGGCTACTCTCTGGAAGCCAAAGTGTTGCTTAGTAACCCACTCATGGAAGTACCAGAAGCATTTTTCAATCTGTCACATTGGCAAAAAACACTGGCTTCTTGATTTAGAGGCATTCTGCTGTGCATGGCAGGGCCGTGCTCCATTATCTTGCATCCAGCACAATCTGCAAGTGAGGAAATGAACCTCTCATTTAATGGAGGTGCTGGGGGAAAATGGAGGTGTGAGGCACAGAAAATATTTGTCTAAGATCGTATGCAAAGCTTTTAGCTGGTTCTCCTGGCATCCAGTCTTCATCTTAACTCCCTTCCCATGGGAGATATTCCCTGCTTATGAAAGTGCACTCCAGGGTCCTATAGCAATCGGCCAAACAGGACCCTGCAGCACCTTCATCTATTATGAGACATTACTGCAATAAAACATGGTGTGTCATACAGAAACTGGATGAGGTATTGCAATATTTATGTTGTAAGCCTCAGTGTCATGGACAATTGCTACAAAATAATGTATGTCTTTTTTTAGTGCAGTGGAGTCACAGCAGCTTCACATGAGCACACTGAATACAGACCATCTGTGACTGCATGGTTTCCTCAGTTATTTTCAAATTATTCTGTTACTGAAACTTATATGAAAAACATCCTCTCATTTAAAAATAGACTGTAAAGACTTTTAGGTTATCCCCCCTTTTAAGAATAATTCAATTTGGGATCAAAACATCCAAGAATTGTGTTCTGATTCCAGAGGCTTACTCCTTTATCTGGCACTGGTTTATCACTAAAAATGGCCTCGAAAAGTAACTTGAGGGCTTTTATTTGAGGTAACTTATTGGTTTTGCTATCATGTCTCCTCAGTTTGGAAATGAAAAGGTATTTTAAACAATGTCTAGCTTTGAGCCCTGGGGTCCAACTGGGCTCTTCCCATCTTGTCATCAGAGACAGTAGAACCATAGTCTGTGTCCAGCCACGGTATCATCCATTTCTGTGGCTTGCCTCCTGTTGACAAATTGTGTCCTGGAAGGCCTTTGCAAATAATTGAAGGACTTTTATAAGGGTCATGGAAGGTCCAGAGTGGTCTTAAGACAAGGTTGTTAGACAAGTGTACCCGAGAGGCTCTTTTAGTCTTCAGAGAGTCTCTTACCTAGGATGATGCTCAATGTCACGGTGATGAAATCGTTAAAGTTTGTTTCTTGTGTAAAACCCTTTCAGTGAAATGCACAATAGTTGTGTGCTAAAGCTTGGCTCAGCATAAAGACGAAAAAACATCCTATAACATGAGAAGCTCCTGACTTGATTTCTGAGAGCTTTCTGAGGAACTGAGTACATTCCTGTGGTCCTTCCTAGTCTAATAGATAAATTTGGGTATGGGATAAAGAGTCTTCCAAATTTATTGGTTTTAGTTATATTTTTATTTAAGAAATACAGAAAGTGATCAAAAAATGTTCCTGATGACTGGCCAGCATAGGAGCAATTGATCACCTGCTGTGGATCCCAGTACAGAAGTGTCTACATCACAGGAATATTCAGAATGAACTGGTTTCTCTAGGGGGCAGGGAGTATTTTTGGCAGGACAGCAAAGACTGGGAAGGCCTGATCTACAGTTTTAATTCTTGGAACTGGCTGTCCCAACTCAGAACTGATAGAAATCTTGCCATTGTGATGCTTTGCTCTGTGAAAAGAGGATTCAGAGAAGCACTAAGTGCACAATGCATTATTTGTTTTAGAAGTATCAGGGTATCTATTTCCAGTCTTCTAATACACTAACCTTGAAGTTTATTCGTAATTAAATAGTCTAGTCTTACCAGTTAGGCATTGAAACAAAAGAATCATTGTTATAAAGACAGTGGACTAGGGAAGAGCAGGTGGACTGGGTAACTTCTAGACAATACTGAGAAAGCACATCCACTCCCTGCATTCACAGGGGAAAGAGTAGCTTTTTCTTTGCACGTACTGCACATTCTGCATCATAAAATTGTTTGAGGTGAGAGTCATTTTAGTCATTTTAGACCTACAAAGCAGGGGATGTTCTACTAGCGTTAATTCTTGTTGCTTAGTTTGTGGGGTTTCTATCTGCTCATTTACTCATAACCTTCTTTTCAACATTTGAGGATGTTCTAGGTTATGTCTGTCTCAACTAGCTGGGATATGCCTGCCTTATGGAAACAACAAAATATGGGTTGGAAGCTGCCCCACTTCCTGGCTGTACATACCCCTACCTACACATGATATAATGTATGTTGAGTGACTGCATTGTAGTTGCTTTTGTAATGTAATAACTGTGGTGTCAAGATAATGTGGTTGGAAAAAACCGTAAGTACTTACAAGTTAACATGAATAGAAAAATGAAAGTCACTGAAAAGGTAATACAGCTGAAGAATTCTTACTGTGAGCCACCACCATGTTTTCTACAATATGTCAACTTCTGCATCCCCTAAATAGCCTTTTATCCTCTTTGCAGCAGAAGTGAACCTGACTTTTGTGTCAGTACTCTGAGCTGGAACCATTGGTGTTCAGTCTTTTCATAATGTGCTGATGAATCAAAAAGCTAACCTTGTCATGGGTTTGCAAACTTCTGTACCTTCCCACCAAAATAATCCAATGCCAGTCAGTGTCTTGGTTTAATGACAACATATTCAGGAGGTGAGACCTCCAATGAGATGAACTCTCCTCTGTTGTTTATTTCCCTGCCCCAACTCCCACTATAGACAAGGTAAAAATTATGAGGAGTCTGAATGAAGAAGGAAAAATAATGATTTTACTAAAAATGGAAAGAAACAAAAAACCCCAATAGCAGAAAATATTACCTAGCTAGCCCCCTCCCCCTAGGTTAAAACAAAACCTGGAAGGATATTTCATCCAAAGGAAAGTCCTATGCCACTGAGACAATGGCATGGGTTCTGACATAGCAAACCATGTGGAGTGACAATGGCGGGGCTGGGCTGACCCAGCACAGTGCTGGGGCTGGGCTGGCTTGGTCTGATGTGAAACACGGCTATGGCTGAGGTGGCAAATGCCGCAGCTGAGGCAGGGCAGTCCCTGGGAAAAGGCTCCAAGAGTCTGCTCACTCCGGCGAGCAAAAAAAAACCAGGTACAAAGGGAAAGAATTCTGGTCTGTACCTGCCTTTATCTCCTGTCTCCCAAGTTCCCGGGAGGCTTCACTTCAGGAACCCACCTTTCTGGCAGGTCCCAAGAGAATAGGGGCAGTCTTCCCCGATCCAGCTCAGATGGGGGCAGTATGAAAAAATTCGCTAAAAATCCTTCCCATTTAACTAAAACTACAACTGTCAGTGAATAGCTTGGAGGAGTTTTGGATGTGGACTCAAGTGTGCATTGAGATGTTGGTCTGCAGGGCAATAGTGCTAAGGATGTTTTGTATCGATGCTTGTGAGAAAAACCCAGCAATCTCAGATGAACCCGAATGTCTATTGGTCAAATGGTAAGTACAGAGGCAAGCCAAAACAACCAAGTGAGGGGAAAGAATAAGGGCTCCTGTCTGAAGAAAACCCTAGATAACAGTCACTTCAGAAGAAAAACCTTCTGAATCCTGGGTGGCACATAATTAGGCTCACAAGGCTGGAGAGACACATTTCTGTAGTGTGTTTGTCACTGTGTCTTTGGTTTTGTAAATGTACCAGAATAGGAGAAAAATGCCTATCTTTCTTTCAAATCCCTTTTCAGCCACGTACACTACCTCCAGGTTGCCTGTCGCTACACCCTGTGAGGCCTTATTGGAGTTTACACTATGTTTCTTGGAAATCGTTTACTTTTGGTGGCCACAGACTAAGGTTAGAGGTTTGGGAACCGGTACATAATTGTAAGGACAGCTTCTTGTGTTATTTTTTTCCCCTTTCCCTCCTTTGTAAAGTGTGAACCTTTCTTTTGAACTCTGAAGTGACTGTATTGTTACAATGTGTGTATGTAGAGATTTGTTTTGACATGGCTTGTGTGGAGGACCTTTGCTCTTCTTATCTCACACTCAGTTTTAATAAGTGCTTGATAGCTTTGCCAGCCTTTTGTGGGGGAGGAGAGGTGACAAAGTGGCTTCAAAACTTCGCTTTTTTTGAGGGAAATTTGCCCAGCTTTACATAGAGCACTATAAGAATCCAGGGTGCTCACAACTGTTCTTCAGTCATCCTGATCTGATTGCTTCCTGGAGAAAGAGATTGAAACCCTCAGAAAAAATATATTGCTTAATGCACTAACCAGTACTGACCAAGAAGGCCCATCGGTTTGTCATGCATGGAAACTTGCATGATGTTTCACCCCCATCTGAAGGTGTCTATTGAGCACAAAGTGAATCATGACAACTCACATTGCTCTGTAGATGCTAATGGAGCCACCATAGCTTGTACCAGCCAAGGATCAGCCCTTCCATGTTTTGGTGGTTAGGAAACCTGTGAGTGAAATCCTACAGGGGCTTGAGACAAGAGGGCAATGTGTGTTGGAAACCTCTCAATTCAAAGGAATTCTTTGGTATTCATACACATTTGCAAGAATGTATTCCAAGCATCTTGTACTGTTATTAGTAATTTGTAATGTAGTTTGTTAGCTGTGTTGACTACCTGCGTAGCTAATATTCTGTTGCAACTTAGAAAAAGTGTAAAACATTGCAAAAAACCAGAAGTTTAGAACTTGTATGTACCTTTTTTTTTTTTATATTAAAGCCACTTCAATTAAAAGTACAAGGAAAAATGCTCCTGTAGCCTTCATCGTGCCTTTGTATCTGTTTGGATAACAGATGTGTGGAAAGAGTCGTGAGTGCCCTCTTCCCAAGATCTTCCCTGTTTGCCTTGGTACTAACAAAAAGAGATGATAAAAATTTTGGGAAGAACTCTGGGTGCTAGAGTTTATTCAGCAAACAGAAGATGCCAGCAACCTATCCAAAAGCCATTAGAATCTTGCAGAGTCCCTGCAACTGAAGCCGAAGTGTCTGAGGGATTGCCAAGCCATCACTAAGTGTTGATTCACAGCAATGTGAGTATCTACAAAGAGGCTCTAACTGGGGAGCAGTTAATGAATGACTCCACTGTGTAATATGTTAGATTTCCTTTATTTTTATCACAAAGTATCTCAGAGGTCACTGGGAGTCTGTTGATTTAAAAGTGGAGGAAAAACATCCACAGTCCGGGGTTATTTCAGGGGTACTGGTAAGTTGCAGGTTTGGGTACCAGAGAAAAACAGCAGCACATGGGCAACAAACGGTCTTCACCACACATCCCAGAAACTGTTTCTCTCTCCTCCCTGCCTCCCTGCCCCCCTCAATGTGCATATCCAAATACTTTTCTGGATCACATCACTGTGGAATCGGCATGCATAAACAGACATCTCTAAAGCGGCTTGTGATTTGGTGATCTCAGCCCAGCTCTTAGTAGCCAGATGCCCATAATATGAAAACAACCATCAAAACTGTCTCTTTTGCTGGCACTGTTTAATCAAAGGAACAATGGGAGAGAATGGCAGTCTTATTTCTACAAAGAGCCCTTCAATGTCAAATTTGCCATACAGTAGAGTAGCATTCACCTCTGTGGCACAGACCACAGCCATTCCAGAGAGGAACAAAAGCTCTCAGACAGCACGCAATTAATCCAGCATCTATTAAACCAAGCACGGGTAATTTTGAAGGAACGTAACAGATTTCTGCTTTAAATTATTCTAAGCACTATTTTTTTAACTCTAGATGGTATGCACAGCTCAAAGTACAAAACAGAAGGCTGTGTTTCTGGCAGCTGTTGTCTTCCCAGAAGCTGTTTTACATCCCTGGCATCTCATAATCCTGACACAAAAATCAAGTAGAACACAGCAGAGGAACAACATTAAAAAGCCTCTGGCTCTCCTGCTGCCCACTGCCTGCAGGTGCCCAGCACTGGAGCAAACAATTAATTCCATGACCAATGGAACTAATGAAATCTGGTTTCCTATGGATTTATGGCAATATTTTGCCTTAGTGCCAGAGACTTGAGGAGTTAGTCTTTCTGCTTATACTCTGAATCCAGATGAGGATTTTATCAGCTGTAGTCTCTGGGAAAGGCTTAATGAACTTTGAAGTGGTGATACATTTAGAAAACAAAAAGAAAGACATATTACATGCTACATACAGTGAGAGATGAAATTTAGTGGTAGGAATTTACAAGATAATTAGAATCACAGATCAAAACAAATATAGCTTGTCTTCTAAGTCCTAAAAATGGGACTGCTGCTTGTTGTATTTCTGTAATGTCTGTCCACACTTTTTCCAGTGCAATGCTATTGAATAATAGTGTGATTGCCAGTTTGGTGGTTCCAATAAAAGACACAGAGTATTTGTAGCAGTAGAGCATAAAGGTGTAAATAAACAATATGTTTTTACGGGGGAGGAAAATTACCCAGAGATCTAAGATGGGACGTGTATTTTTTAATCTATTTACAAGTGATTTGGAAAAGAAGATGAAAAGTGAGGTGAGAAGTTTACTGAGAATTAAAAACTATTCTGGGCAGTCAAAACAAGAGTTGACTGTGAAGAGCTGCAGAAGTTTTTCATGATAATAAGAGATTGGGTTATAAAATGACAGCTGAAATCTACTGTTGATAAATGCACAGTAATGCTTCTGGGGAAAAAAACCACCCTAATTATACATGCATAATGAGGGGCTCTAAATCAGCCATCACTTCACGGGAAAATGATCTCAGCATCGTCGCTAATTCTGAGAAAATGACAGGTCAAGGCTGAACAGGTGTCAAAAACACAAGTAAAATGTTAGGAATAACTGCAAGGGGAGGAAAAAAAGGAGAAAACAGAAAACATCATTATGTCCCTGCATGAATCTGTGGTGTGGTCCTGTGCTGGGTAGCGTTTTCAGCTTCTCCATGCTCCCACCCTCCCATCCCCACTGCCCAGCACGCATCAAAAAAGCCAGAGGAGGCATAGGGGCCAGAAGAGGCATAGGGAACAGCCAGAAAGCATTGGCCCTATGGGGCAGCTTCCAAGTGAGGAGAGAACAAATGTTCTGGGACTTACTGGCTGTCAAGGGAGATGGCAAATGAGAGACAGGTTTGCAGGTTTGCTAGGAACCAGCTGCTGCAGAGAACAAGCTGCACTTCCAGCCCCAGACACCCCTAAGCATCTGGGTCCTTGCAGCTGAGCAGGCACAGCCCAGCTGTAAGGTGCATGCTTTATATGCACTTGGTGCTCATATTTTGGCCCCCAAATTTCCTTTAGAGGTCATTGTTAGGGAAGGTTATTTCCAGCCAACCCCATACTTTGGTTCTCACATATTGCTTTAATAGAGTTTATCCCTGATATGTTTTCCTACTCCTTTAATACATGTCCACAGTGGGATAAAATATATGTGACACTTTAACTGTAGTCCTTCTTGAGCGAGTTCCGCTGTGCCTGTTCAGTACAGTTGATAAAAGGTTATCAAACAGCTTGTGGTTGAAGCCTTCACCTTTTCCTGATAAAAACCCCATATGAAACAGCAAATCCAAACTCAGCACACCACAGCTAAACTCAGAGGGTGCAAACCTATCACCACATCAGTAGAGGCTGAACCTTCCATCCACTTCTGTGTGACCGGGATTTCATCTCTAAGTGTAGGAGCTTCCTAAGATACAACGGTGATTGCAAAGAGTGAAGGTGGCTTTTTGTCCCAGCAGAAATTGATTTAGTGGCTTTTTATTATATGCTCCTGAAATGCCCTAGTGCAACTATGTGTTCTGATACCACAATAGCTCACTGTTGCGCAGCGTCTGCTTTAGTGATTTGTTTACATACCCACCTTATTCCCTGGAAATAAGAATCCATAGAAATTGAAAGAGCCTTCTTTCCAAGGCTGTCTGCCTGTGCTGAATGGAAGAAAGACCCGTCAGTGTCAAAGAGAAGCTACGGAGAGCAAAGGTACCTCCCCGGCAGCCTGACCTTGGCAAGGAGACAGGAGACTCAACATTCACAACAGCCAGCAGCTCCCTTTAATAAATATTTCACAGCAGAGAACAGCAGACTTGGGGAGAAAATGGAGGGCAGGGTTCAGCCTGTGACGCAAGGTGATGTGACCGGACCTTGTCTAGCAGGGCTGGAGGCCACCTAATTGGCATTCCCATGCCATGCTTACGAAGAGCATTCTGCAGTCCTCTGGGAACACAAAAATAATTAAAAGGCCTCTCAGCACGCAGTGTTGCTAATGGGCTATTGCCTGCCATGTGATGCTTTTGTGCTCAATTAGAGCAACACAGACTGCTAAAAATTCCCATCTCCCTCCGAGAGACACCTGGGTGGACCAAGTCTCCTCTTCAGCTGCACAATGGCCCTTGTTGTGCATTGCCCTGCAGCGTTTGTGATAAGGAGCTAAAGGTAGAGGCGGTGGCTGAGCTTCATGCAGCAGAGTACACATCGCTCTACTTACTGCGCCACAGACTGAGCTCTGGCACTGGGAGCAGAGCACATGGAGCTGGTTGGTTCAGAACAGTCAACCTAGCACACCCAGGTAACTCCATGGTGACCCTGAGCTGCAGAATGACTGGGCATATGGTGTGAAACAAAGGCCCTGGATGTCTTCCAGGCAGGACCTCACTTACACGCTGCATATCTTTGTGGACTTCTGGCTTCTAGCACAGTGTAAGGCTTAGTTGGTGCCAGCTACAGCTGCCTGGCACAGAATTCCTTCAATATTGATCCCCTCTGTCTGTGCCGATCATGTATAAGATGATGCTGAGAGACCCATCAACACCTTTTGTGCTTTCTCAGGAGGGATTTGCCCACCTCAAGGCAATTTATCTCTGCAATCTCAGATTTGCCTTCTGTCCAAGCAGAAGGTTTTATTTACCAGCCCTGCTGTGTGCCTAACGCCTTGTTTCTGATGCTCTCACAAGCCTTGATTCATTTTGCAAACCATTGGTGCAAGCCATCAGTGCTTTGCTTGGGCCAAAACAACAATTTGTCTCCAAGGTATGGTTGTTTGAGTATTCATGGGCTAAACTTCAGGTAATTAGCATTGTTAATGTTCTCTGTGTGATATTACAGCTGTGGGCCTCATTAAAATATTCTCCTGAGAGAAGTCAGGTGAAGAGTCAGGTGTCAGCTTTGCTTCATATGGAAAAGCCTGCCTGTTATTCTGAGAGAATTATTTGTTTAAACACAGGATTTATACATGATGGTGTATTTAATCCCCAGTGCTTCTGACAGCCAGAGAGCTGGACTGAGCTGCTGAGCAGCATCACAAGGCTCAGACAGCCAGCCCCTGGCAGCCTCATCTCCAGGGGCATACTTGGCCAGAGAGAGAAACTCAGCAGCAAGGATCTTCATCTCTTCTGCCTAAGAAAGGCTCAGGCTCGTGAGCCCAAAACACAGGCAGCAGGCAGGAGTCCGCAGACTGGTCTCCCCTGTGCCTCCTGTCTCACCCCACCAGAAGACCATGTCAGATCCTGCCCTCTGCTTGGCCAGCCCCAGTAGCTTCGCTGAGAAGCAGGAGGCTGGTAAGCACTTTTAAAAGAAAGGAGAAAGACAAAAGACCACAGAGGAGCTTGAAGCTGATCTGAACCGAGAGCAGTTCAGGTGATGAGAAGAGAAAGGCTGCATTTCATTCTCCGGGGGAGATCTCCTGTTCCTGCTATCTGGGAGGCTCTGATGGGGAGACAGGTGGCAGTTCTTACCACCACAGACTAGCCTCCTTTGACATAGGTCACCACACGACCCTCATAGCAAGGGCCATGCTATCCTTTGGCATCTTCCTGGGGCAGCACCAGCCTCTGCTCCTCAGCGAAGGGATAGTATGGCCCAAGGTCACCTTCCCATGGCACCACCAGGAGCAGTGATGGTCATCCTAGCCTGTCTTTGTATTTTATGCAAGGAGTGGGAGACTTGAGCACATTATCACTCTGGGCAGTGAGTTATGCCTCAGTAAGAGTCCATATGCCTCAGCCACTGGGCACAACACATCTGTGCTCTGTCTTTGCTCTGTGACCTTCCTGAGTCCCGAGTCCTTTTCCCCAGGGCTGCCAGCAGCTGCTTGGACAATTATTTATGAACAGGAGTGGAGCTTCTCCAGCTGAAGGAGGTGGCTGTGGACAGATGTCAGTGTAACACATGAGCATGTACCAGCTGTTTGCAGGTGCTGAGCACAGGCAGGCAGAGATGCCCATTAACAGAAAGAGATGTAGAGAGACGCATGCTGGATCCAGACCTGGTCTGCCGTAGCTGCACAGAATATAAAGCATAAATGGTGGTGCTTTTGTTATTTTTTCAGGTCTATTTTATTTTATTTTATTTTATTGGTTTGGGTTTGGAGTTTTTTAAATTTTTTTTTAATGTTTCGGTGTACCCCCAGTGTCACTTACTGGGCTGACCTCAGGGGAGCACAGACAGCTGCACTTGTGCCTGGGGAGAATGGCCACCCATGTGACTAGGCTGAGTGCTCAGTCCCAGACAAAGCCTTGCATTTTGAGATGCCACACATGACTGTCATCTTCCCACCATCTGAAACCAATGGCTGCAGCCTCTAGGTAAGTTTCTCCAGCAAGAAATTTTGCTGCTATTTCCCTTGGGGGGCTTGGCAGGCTGCTCATATTGGTAATGACCATGTCTGAAAATCTCCCGCTTCCTTTCCATTTTGGCTAGTTAGATGTCCTAATTTCTCATGGATCTTCTTTCTGCCGGTGGGAATTGTAGGTATGTGGCTGGAAGAGCAGAGAGGTGGAGAGATGCAATGGAGGTATCAGGTTCCTGGTGTGAAGAGAAGCTGAGGACATGGGCAGGAAAGAAGGATGGCAACAGGTGAGTAGGAGGAAGCCTATCAGGATGGAAAGTGGGAGAGAAGAAACTGCAGGATGAGGATGGATATGGAAGATTACCTGACTGCAGGGAGAGGATTTTTACAGTGGCATGCTGCTTTGCATCAATTATGCAAATCACCTGTATGTTCTGTACAATATTTCTTTGAGTTTGCTGTTTTGGTAGAGAAAAGCTGGCTGCTCCCCATGCTTCTGCAGCCACTATCATGGTGGGCAGCACAAAGCCAAGGGCACAGGAGGGTAAATGGAATTGCCTTGGTCTGCTCCTCTGATAAACACATCAGCTGGTTCATATTGGAGTACCTCCACTGAATCTGCTATGCTGTCTCACACCTGCCAGAAATCTGACCCATCAAATTTTGTGTTGAGGAAAGTGTTTAGTTCTTCTTTCACTAGTAGAAGTGTAATACATCAGCAAAATTACCTGTTATACCAGGCCCTACTTGCTCTTTTAGGAACATTTCACCAGAGCTAGCTAAATCCAGTCAACATCCCTGTTTTTCTGGACCTTCTCAGTGCTAGGAGGAGACTGGAACAGAGGAATCACTCAGTGGAAAGCTCAGGAGGATCCAGTTTTTGTCTTGGGCCTGTCCATAATATCCATAGTCCATCTTTGCCCAACCCTTCAGTGTTTTGAGAGCAGCACACAGCACTCTCTGCCCTTGTACTGCACAAATGGAAAAATTTGACTCCTGTAGCCAGGGCATGCAGCCGAGTCAAACTGCAAAATTTGGGCTCACATTTTTTCTGATGTCTGGTCAGGGTACTCAGAGTGTAATTTTACTTTGTCTCATGAGTTGGAAGCAAATAGCAGAACCGAGAGGCAGCAGCGCTTGCTGCAAAGCCTATGCCATACCCAGACCTTCGTATATCCGGAGCAGAAACCACGGACAGAAATTCCTCATAAGAATGGGAATCACATAAGAAAAACAATTTTGTTTCAGGAGAATTCAGTGCAGGTTTTTATACATTTATAGAGGCCAGAACACTGGACTATTGACTACTAACATCTTTACTGTAACACTAACTTTGGAGAATTGCCGGGCACAGGGATTTTATCTCATTTAAATGTAGCTCTCTTGCATTCCTTTGTTGTGAACTTGCAGATGAAACGAAGAATAACTATCTCGCAGACAAGCAGTTCCACATACCGGAGATTAGCAGAGGCATCGGTGAGGAGTGGGGCTCCTGCCGGGTGCTGACATTCCCGCAGCACGGAGCAGAGCCTGCATTCAAATTATTCTGGGGAGAGCCAACTCTTCTGCAGGGGCAGCACAAGAAATGCATCAGGGGCTGGGCAAAAGGGTGCTTGTGCCTCCCAGCTCACCAAGCACAGGAGTGTCTGCTCATTTGTTGCCCGATGGACTGATGTGTGACTCCTTTCCTCACGCTCTGGTGCACGTGTGTGTTTCCATGGGCATCTGTGTGTCTGTTCCAGGGCCGACATGTTCATCTGATGATACATATTTAAATAATGTAAATAATTGACATGCAATAAGGAAATGTGCTTTATCAAATGAAGTGAGACCAGGCAAGGCCCAGCATCAATTCGTATTCATACACTGTGCATTTCCTCCCTGTTTAATCTGTGTTTTAAAGGAACCTGCCCCTACTGGGAATTCCACCACCAGCCCTCACCGGCCTCATTTTGTGCCTAGTATGCCTTCAAAACTAATCCATCCTCAAAGCCAGAGGCTCATGTCAGCTTCATTTTGAGAGTGAGCATTTAATTTCTGCTTGCTCCTCTGCTTTAAAAAACCTCCAACATTTAAGCTAATAAAGGAGAAAGAGCAGGCAGGGAGTAGAGAAACAACAGTCTGATTCTCTATCCATCCATCCATCCATCCATCACAGCTAAAGCCAGTATTTTACTGTGAAGACGAATATCTCCTTGCCCTCTTTCTACCCTGTGTTGACACTAGAACTCTGTGTGAGACTCATGAGCCCCATTTCTCCTGAATTTAAATTCAATGCCCCTGTACTTCTTTCACCTGCCTTTAAAAGTTTATTCTTCCCTCTTTATTTTGTAATGGCAGCATAAAGTTTGACTGACTGAAGAGGTCTTACATTTGTAGTGCCTGCTGATCCTTATGGGAAGTGCCAGGTGAACAGTACAAATCCTCCCTAAATCCAGCTTGCGTTTGATCCAGCCATGTGTGTATCCTTTCCAGTCACTGTGCCTCCAAATGTTCCTTCTTTGGTTTTGGGAGTGTGTGGAGAAGCACTTTTATTAATTGTGCTCTGCAGCCTGTGAACAAATTAGCATGTGTGCACAAAGGTGCTCCCCTGGCCACCCTGTCTGTGCTGCTACACTTAATTGGTGTAGGCGTAGCAAGAGAGAAGCCAGCAGGCAGGCACTGCATTTAACTTCCCTCTTTCTTCCCCTCTCACTCAAAATTCCTCTACATTATTTTTGATTCAGAGTCTCCAGGCATCTTGTTTAATTTATGCTGCAATTTATTTATTCTTATTGTCCCTGGAAATGATACTGGAAAGAAAAAATCCAGCAGAGGATCTTTAGGAGAGGGTGAGGGAAGCTGCCAATGGTGATTATGCAGTGAGACTATCAGCATGAAGAGTGGCTAGTGCCTCTGAACAAACAAGTTATTGGTAAAAAATGGTAGCTTTGATCAATTTGTGTTTTCATTTGCCTCCATGCAACACTAACCCTTTAACTTCAAGTCCAGCCATTAAACTCAAGCTGCTCTTCCCTGAAAAAGGACTATGTGGAAAAAACCTTTCTTCCCCTCCACCTCCCCATTTCAGGCTGTTAGGATTAGCACAGCATCTCCAAGCTTATGTCTGGTGTTTCTTCACCTCCTTCTGAGTGTGAGCTTTTGTCTTTGGTTTGTACTGTTTTCCTGTGCTTTGTCCTGTTCTCACTTCACATACAGACCATGAAGAACCTGCACGTCTTCAGTGTTTTCAGGGGAGGTTGATGAATGCACTGCTGTCCAGGGAATACACCCCAAAGAGCAAGATCTGAGCTCTTCAAAACAGCATGAGGCAGCAGTTTTGTGCACTTTGCCTTGGGTATTTGCAAAGCCACAGTCTAGAGGAAGAGCTTCTGCTGCCTGCACCGAAATGTGTTGCCCACCCTGGCATTTGCCTCCAGGACTCATGTTTCCCGTGGGAGTGAGAGAAGTCTACAGCCATCCCTCAGCCAGCCCATTACCCAGTATGACCCCTAGCTGGAAATCCTGCCACAGCAGGTGGCCCTGGCACCCCATCCCTCACAGGGGTACAGCTGATGGTAGCACAGCACCATCCTTTTCCAGCAGCGCTGCTTTCACAGAGTCAGTGGCCCAGAAGCACTCAGTGATCCATAGGACTGCAGGAGAAAGGAGAAAGTAGCGTGCCTGTCCCTGTGCCTCTTGGGCCCACAGCATCCAGGTCTCACAACTCTCCTTTTCTCTGTGCTGTCCTGATACCTCTATTGTTTCTCATCAGCTCTCATTATGTTGATTTAATGTCTTCTGCCTTCCTGGGGCAGAAATAACACTCGTCCTTCCCCTGCATCTTCAAAACAATGCTGTGCAGCTGTGGAAAGTCCTTGAGAGTGCATTAGTGGCAGCTCTGACCCACAACCATCTCTTGCTTGTCTGCTCCAGATAAGAGATTGCATTCTCCAGTCCTACAGACTGTAATGAAAAGATGAACGGGAGACAAGGGTCATTACCTGGGTAAAGCAGAGCTGTCTTGCTCTCTGCAGAGGTGCTGGTTCAGCTTGCCCTTGGTACTCCCACTCAAGTATGCTGAAGACAACTAGAAAAGTTGATTTTGGTACTGTCAGAACAGGGATTTTGGTACTGTCCCTCTCCCAATTCAGGGCAGACTGAGCCATGAGGGATGATTTTGTGTTGATACTTGCATGAGAAACCCAGTCTAGGAAGTAGAAGCTGTCTGTTTCTGGGCTGGAAATTTTGTGAGTGCAGAAAGCTGGGTAGCCAGGCCTCAGACAAGAGCCACCCTGGTTCCCTGCAAGAAGCTCTTCCTTATTTAGGTTTCTTCCTGCTTGAGGAGGCAGGTGAGTCATGATTTTGAGGAACAGGCATGGGCACAGAGCCAGGGGAGACCAAGAGCAAGCAGATAATGATGGGAGGTCTCATGGGAGTAGGCCAAAGACAGGAAGACAGAAAACAGGGAGGAAAACTCAGACATAGCCTTCTGCTGCAGTTTCTGGGGAAGACAACTTTATTCCCAGGAATGAAAAGGTTAATTCCCTTGACAACCTCTCCCCCTCCTTCCCAAAGTCTATCTCAAAAATAATCAAAGTATTTAATTAATATTGCACCAGTCCAAATAAGTACAATCATCTTCCAGGAGTATTTACATGTCAGGCTATAATTAGCAACCTCCTTGGCACCAGCCCATATGAGGTGACAGGTCACGGTTTCCATTACATACTGCATTTTTCCATATCATTGCTCAGTCATGAGTGACTATGAAATGAGTTAACCAGACTCAGCAAAGATGAAGGATTGATTGAGCCATGGTGGCAACCAGAAGAGGAGCAAGTGATTTTCTTGTCAGGAACTTGCTGGCAATCATCAACACCTCAGTTAATTGATAACCTCCTATACTATTTTTTTAAAGTATGCTTTTCAAGTAATCTGAGAAGTGAAATTTCAAGATTTCTTTATTTCCTAGTGATTATGAATAATTTCTACCCTGACTAAACTTCCTTCTCCTCCTTAGTTGGAGGGGAGTGCTTTGTCCATCCTACTGGAAGATGTCTCTTATTCCAACAGAGGCAGATGGGTGAAGGAGATACAGCACTTAAAACCCCCAAAATATTTTTGAATGCCTCTTAGTCCTAGACCTTGCTGCTAGTTGCTGAGACATGAGAGGGCATGTAAGGTACCACAATGAAGCTTCAGACCAGAAACGAACTTCTGCCTGTGGAGGAAAGATAGGAGGCTGAGTCCTGGAGCACTGGCTTCCTCTAATGCATTTGCTGAGATTTTCCTATTTTCACTATTATTTTGCTCAAAAAATGAACAAAACAGATACATGTATAAATCTACAAAAAATATCAATGAGCAAATTCTCACCTTTTCTCTTACAAAAATGTCAGCATCCTTATTTTGTCACTCGGACATGCATGTTGCCTATTTGCAAGAGCAGCTGGCTGGGCAAAGGCTCAGTGAAGTGAGGACCCACACCGAGGAGAGTCCTGCAGTCTCCTTGGGTGCTTTTTGACTTCCTTCCTGGATCTTCATCCCTACATAGTGTACAAAGGTTTTGCAGAAATGATGGCTTGTAGTTTGGTATGATGCTGACTTAGCTGGCTTTCTGCTCCAAAGATGCTTTTTCTGCATTGCTTCTCACCGACCCACTCAGGAGTCCCATGCTCCATTTTGGTTGGGAATGCAGGAGTATATTTGAGGGAGACGAGGGAAAAGATGGATGAAGGATTTAGGGTGCCTGCAGATTTCAAGCTGATGCCCTGCCTGGCTGCTGTGAGTCAGCAGGAACATTAATGCTGACCCCCAACTATGGGCTGTCTTACAGCTGCAGTGGGACAAAGATGCAAACAAGTAAAAGTGCCTCCTCAGGCAAGAAAAAGCCAGTGAAAAACTAGAAGGGTAAGGAAATATAAATCAGATGGTTTTGCAGTGAAGTGTCCTGCTAAACCTCTTGTCTGTGCCTCCCCTGATGTCTCTTGCCTGGCTCCTGCTGGTCCTCCGTGCTGGCGGCAGTAGACTGCCCTTCATGCCTCAGAGCGTGCAGGACTCAATTATGCACTAACATGTCTTCCTCAAAACTGGCACCATCTGGACCACCACCTGAATGTCATTTTTTCCTGCACAGCTTCTCACATGATTTGCCAGCTTGTGTTTGTGATTTTGAGGGGGGATGCATGTGAAAGGTGGTGAGATCTGGCACAGGATTTTTTGCATAAGCAGTGCTGCCGACAGAACTTTTATTTAGGATTTAGTTGATCTCTGCACCTCCTTAGAAACCTGTGCCATTTATTCAGACGAGCTCTCTAAATCTGTCTCAACCTCCAACTGAGGTAAGTTTATTCCTCTAAAAGAATAAGCACATTAATCAGTCTAAGGACAATCTCCGGAATAGTAAGCATCTTCTTGTTTGAAATGCTTCCACAGGGAAGAGAGACCATACCAAGATGGGACTTGGATGGCCGGTGGCTCAGGTAGCAAAGGCACGCAACCAGCATCCTACAGATCAGCTCTCACAACCTGCTCCAGGATGCTCAGGTGAAATTCATATTGCTCCATCACCTACAGTGCAGCTGAAGTCTGATTATAAAAGTGTCCATAATCACAATCTTCATTTTAGGAGTTTGATTTCTTCCAGGGCACAGACTCCTAAACCAAATTACGATTTCATAAATCTGACAAATCCAGGCTGTTGGCCTCTTACTGCAGAGTACATTCTTGTACCAATGCTGCCTCCTCTACCAGCCAGTTGCTATATGGATGGCACAGGAAAGTTATGCAAAGACATAACTCCATGTAACTTCATTCATAGAAGCTATACTCAGATGGTACCTAAACACACTGTCCAGCTCTACAGGATCCAATTACGATCTATTTCTGGGGTGAACTGTAACAAGTACATTGATCCACAGGGAGTGAAATTATTTGCATGTACCAGTAAAAAACATTTAATACTGAAACTTTTAAAACACTGATGTTTTAATAGCATTAAATATATTACTTCTTAAAGGGAAACCTGGAAACGAGAGTTCAGTGCCTGCAGCCTTCACAGAGGCCTTGAGGAAATGAGTTGCTTGCATTGCAAGCAATAAATTATACAATTTCTAGTTGAAACCTCTTTGAAATCATGCTTCCTGACAGTGTATGTCAACCAAATAAGGGTTTTAAATGTTTTAGCGTATGCAGACACACAGCCTTGTCAATACATGTGCCATCACTAGCAAAATAACCCAAGAGTCACACCTCTCTGCCTTTGTGGTACCAAAGGCTGTGCAGTTGGCATCACTGTGGAAGCCCTGCAAAGGCACAGTTGTTTTCTAGATACCTGTAAGCCCTGATCCTCAAGAACAAGGAGGTCTAGATATTGTCCCACCAGTAAAGTTCAAGGAGAACCGGGAACGATGGAGAGTGGCACTATCTCCAGGTGGAGACTAGTCACATGGACACTGGGTGACACTTTTACTGGTATGAGGAGGAGGATTTACCATTTTGGTTCTACCTAAGAGTCAATACATTAACAAGTATAAGTGGCCAGTGTTGGCTCCCATTCTAAGAAGAAGAAAGTGGGTGCCTTGCTGGGTGGGACTCAGGAAAGAGCCTATAGAGCCTATGTGCATACTCTGTAGAGATACTTCCATTTCATATTCTCACTGCAACATGCAATTGCAACAAGTCCTCCAATATGCTCAGGGTAAGGGAAGTTTCAGGAAGACGTTGCCTCCACTGCTAAGGAAATTCTACACCATTCTTTGTCCACCATTAACTCATAGGGGTTTGCTTACATACTTTTCAGTTTGGGGGAACTGGTCACTCTGGGTATACTGCTCCTTTCATTTTTCCAGTCAGTGAGGCTGCATCATTAGCTCTATTGTCTGCACCCTCCACATTTACAAATAAACCAGCTCCACCACGCAATAGACATGTAGTCCGGTGGCCTTCTGGTGGAGTCTTTGTAAAAGCTCTCCTAGTTTACAACAAGCATATCTATTTTAGAGACAAAGACAAAAACATATCTGTTCCTAATTACAGGGAGGAGAAAGGTGTATGCTCCTCCACAGGGGGAGCTCAGGTTCACAGCTGACTACAGGTAAGTGGGGTAGAGCTGTGGGTCTGTACTAACAAAAGGATTTGCCATGTCTTTCTGGGAACCAAGCAGGTCTAGGTCAGCCAGAAGAAGCTCTGCCAGGGAAGGGCCATGGGTCTCAGCCTTTTATTTGAAACTTAACTTGATTGCAATAAAAGCTCAGCTGCTGGTTCAACACAACCCTAATTAAAACTGTGTCTTATTCCCTTTAATGAATGGTGTAACAAATGGGAGTAGGCACTGATTGCATACCAAAAGTCAGTTAGTTTTGGCTGCTCCAGTAAAACATGAGCAGTACATACATGTAACTACAAAATAGCTCTTAGCCTGACACATGAATGGATTAGCGCGCATACCTGGAGTTAACTCCAAAGGAACTTAAGGAAAAACATGCTTTTGTTCAAGATGCTGAGAGAAGAGGTCCTTTTCCTTCTTAGATGCCTGTCCTAAGTTTGAGTAGAGAATGGATGGAGGGATGGATAGATGGATGGATGCAATAAGACAAGAGAAATTATTGAAATTCCTGACACATTGCTTGTTTTTAACAGATGGAATGCTTTTTGGTTTTCTTTTGTTTGCTTGTTTGACTTGGTTTGGTTTTTTTTGTTTTTGTTTGTTTGTTTGTGGGGTTTTTTTTTGGTTTGGTTTTTTGGGGGGAGTTTTTGGTTTGTTTTTTTTTCTTTGTAAGAAATGAAATACCTCTTCCATGAAGTTGAGGGTGCCAACAATTGCACTTTTCCCCCTAAAAACTGAGTGTTGGAGTGATGCCAACGCTCAGAGAAATAAAGTGCTAGCCACTGGCAAGAAAATGCAGTTTGATTTATTCTATACTTTTAAAGTGAATGGTAGGACTGTATATTAAATCCAGCAGCCTTTTAATTATGGATTGGCTATTTCTAGTAGCCCTAAGATACAATTAGCTGTCCAAATGAAAAAACAGCTGGGTGGCAAGGCTGAAGTACTGGCTTGCTGATTTTGCCCAAACAAGGAGATTCTAACAACTTTCATTGAAGTTTTAGCTGCATAAATACTGTAGAAACCTACCCTACAGCTGAATACAACCCCCTATATCACCTATATCGAGTGCACAGTGAATGACACTGACTACAGTTTCTCAGCAAATACATAAACAATGATTTAGGTTTGACTGTGTTCACCCGCCTTTTCTTTCCAGAAATATTTTGAGTTAGAACTTGACTTAGAAAAATGTTTACGGAAGGTAGAATTAAAACAAGTATCAGAGAAAGGTTGAGCAAACCCCACTGTAACAGTTTTATCCATATTTTTGGGTGGCAGAGACAATACCAGGTGACCTGCATGTCCAAGAAAAACTAAACAAAGTTCCTTGCACTTCAACTATCCAATGTCAGTAGCAAACTCTGCGAATGAGGCACAGATCAACAATTTCCCCAGGAACAACTCTCTGGCAAGTAAATATTTGGTTAGTATATTTCAAATAGTGAATAAATCTTAGAGATACTGCAATCTACTTGCAGGCAATTTGTTAACACCAGAAGAAATGGAATTTGTCAAAAACATCTTTGCCCAGGAATGACAGGCTCATAGGCTAATAGAAATTAATTTTCCATCTCTAATATTGGGCACTACTTCTGCCTGGTATCACAGTCCTTGACAGTTTCTTGGCATGTGACGTTGAAAACAGCCAGTTGCAATTTGTGTTTGGTTTTAAATTTATAATTTAGCCGAGGGTGTAGAAAAATGCTTCCTGTTGAGAGCAAATTCACCCCTCTGTTGGGCCCAAACAGACTCTGCACTGTGCTTTGAAGTTCCCTGAAAACTGTGGAATTGGTGCATGGTCCCATGTGGCCCGGGAAATCAGCTGGTATGAGAACTCTCAGGATATGACTGGGGCAGGGACAGGTTGCCTTCAGCACATTTGAGGTTAACACCTTGTGCTCTTGTGCTTGCCTTCATTTGCAAGTCTCCCATCATCACTGTTGAGTAGCACTAATGAGCCTAGTATGGATGAGGTATCCCCCTCTGTGACAATAATAAATTGCATCCCTGATGGAAGTGGTATCTTAAGGAAATGATCCTGTATTCCACGCTCTTATCCAAGCATGCTGGAGAGGCAGGAGGTGATGGTCAAGATTTATATGCACAGGAGCTCAGCAGCCTCAAGGGAGCTGAGGTGGTGAAAGGGCAACAGGCCAGGAAGATCAAAGGACTTTCTGAGTCACCAGCTCATCAGCTGGGTCCTTGCTTCTAAGGATGGGGACAGAGAAAGCAGGAAGGGCTCTTGCTGGGACCTCCTTCTCAACCTCCTCTCCCATGGGGATCTTCCATCAGCTGGAGTGCCTTCTGCCCTGCTGAGATGAAGCCCGTTTGTACCAAGTCAAACTCTGCCCCCTTTGCTGCACATATTGCCAGCACAGATCCCACTGCAGTGGGTGCTCCTGTGGTCCTTCAGGAGAATGAGTAAATTGGATCATTTCAAGTGCACTCCCACACAACTGCTCTGCTGGAATGAGTCACCAGAAGCAGGCTGGTAATATGTCTCATGCCTGGCTGCAGTGCTAGTACAGCACTGATGAGAGCACACAGTATGTGCATATGAGAGCTCCTGCAGGGCATGCTATAGGAAAAACCACATTTGTCTTATTTTATGGGAACCCTATGCATGGAAAGCCCTACTTGATTTTGGAAATCTCTGGTTTTGTGTGTGTCTATGTATTGACCAAGCATGATAGTCAATACTTTATACAACAGTGTTGTATAAAGCTTTTTCTTAACATGACTGCAGGATGGTAGTATTACATGCAAACAAAAAATCTGTGTGGATATTACACAAGCCCTTTCTGTTGAAAAATGATTCCAGGAGTGATGTAGGTGGTTTTAACAGGTGTTTTATTGGAACTGTTTTTAAAAAGACCTTCACTTAATGCAGCCAGGTGCATTATTTTCCATGAAGACAAATGTGCAGGGTTTTGAGATGGTCATTCATGTCAGTAACAGAATTATTTTCAGATTCTACAGATTTTACAGTTTTAGAGCCTTTGGAGCTCTTTTTGGACTGGGAACAACTGCTGATTCCTCTTGTAGTGTTGGGCATGACCCCTTCCTGATGGGAGTCAGCTCCCCTTTTCAGCTACTGTGACAGAACTGAAAATGTGCCCAACAGGAAAGCTAGAATGGGTTTGGCATTGACTCTGTCTCCCCTTGGCACTCTTGCTAGGGTAAATTTGCAACTGAAATTCCAAATTTGGCAAGAAAAGGAGGAACCGTTTTCCTGGCAGCCCTCCATGGGTACTCAGGAGAGTGGATGGGGGGTGGCAGCCACAGAACAGATGGCAGTGTGGGATGAAGATAGGTAAAGTGGTCAAAGATGTGCAATAAATAGATTTAACAAATATGTTACACCACAACATGTGTGACACATGCATGTAATTTTCCACGAAGAGCACAATGCCAGGGTGACACCTCACTTACGCAAATGACTGGGTAATTGTGCCGTATGGACAAGTACAGCCCTTCTGTCTTCACATTATTATGTTTTTCCTGAGTGATCTTTTAAAGAAAGAGAAAGGCAGCAAAATCAATAGCAGTCTTTGAGAAACTGGCATATGAAAAAAGCCTCAGCTGTTATAGTCTGAGGTGGGGATAAGGCTGAAAAGAGTCATGATAGTCCACAAATATCTACACTTTTCATGATGGGGAATGGATGTTGATATAAAGTGCAATAAACTCAAGACAATGGAAAAAAATACATTAAGGGAAATACTCAGGGGAAAAAAAAATCTACTGTGCTGAACACCTTTGCTTTTTGTGGCCTACAGATGGCTCTCAGTGTTTTTAAACCTACTCAGATATGACTTTTTATGTTGTATATCAGACACATTTTTTTCCTTGCAGTAAGAATATTTCAAGTATGGAAGAATGTGTTCCTGAGGGCATCTGCTAAGGTCTCATCCATGGAGGCTTCAGAGGCGTGCTAGATAAAGTAACCTCAGTGAATATTCAGGAAGGAAAATCCTGCTGATTACAGGGAGCAATGCAAGATGAGCTGCCAGGTCTTTTATTATCTATGACTCCATGACTATTGGTAGTGAAGGGAGTTCTTGCATAAAAGCCTTTACTGGCTTTATTTATGCCACGGCTGCTTCCAGGAAGGGAGAATCCATCATGTCAGAGATGAATGCAAACACAGAGCTTTCTCTCTTGCCCTCTCTCTCCATTTGGACTGTCCTTTCATCTGACATAGAGACTGTGGTGTTCTGTGTATACTCTGCAACTTGATTTGCTTAAGACTCCCCAGAAACAAAGAGACACTGAGGGCAGGATCACCTTAATACAGTCACTTGACTGTTTTCTGGGAACTGCTTGTTTGGTCAAAAGAGAAAGTCAGGGAGGGAAGGCCAAGTCCCACAAGAGTGGGTTGCAGCAATGCCCTGACAGTCAGACAGGGAGCCAAGGGAAAGATGCTGATGTGGGTCCCTCCACCTGCAGCCAGGGCACATAATTCCTGTAACCCATTAGAGACCTCACAGCCCTGTCAGATGAGAAGAAAGCTCACACCGAAACCACTGTTAGAGTGATGCAGAATTGCCACCATATTCATTAAGTGAATAACACACCAGGTGAGAAAAACTCACACAACCAATTTAATCTCCTATTTGATGCAGGTAGCTCTAGCACTGCTCTTGCCATTCCTTCCACATTTAGAAGCCTGCAGTTTGCTGTGCTGCTTTTCATAAAGCTCTGACAAATGTCTAATTAAAGGATGGCAGAAGGTAACTAAGCTGTACCCAGCTCTGGCTGTGAAGGCTGTTTTGCAGAGGGGAAGGCAGGGTGCATCAGAGGAATTCAGCACTATGGCAGAGTGTCTCCATGTCCAGAGGCAAGTTGTCAGAGGAGGACAGACATTTTTGGGTAAGGTACCTACCTACCCAAAATGCATGACATGCAGAAGCTCAGGATTTTGGTTACAAGACAGGGCTTGCAGTTTGCAGGTGGCCCACAGCAGATGATCCATCACCCTAAGCACAGAAGGATGTTCTTTTTCCTGTGTGTTGGACGTGTGTGTGTACGAACAGGGCTGGCTGAGGGTCCTTGCAAGATAAACTTTCTTTAGATTATAGAAAGCTGTAATTAGACCACGCCCCAAATCTGTCTGTGCCCCAGAATGGAGGATCTAACATATGGTATCAGCCATCAACTGAGGGAAGGATTTGAGGCTTTTCCTGCTACCGTCTGTATAAACAAATATGCAGCTGCACTGACAGACACACATGAAGAAAATCATGTGTCAGAGATTCCAATCTCCTGGAGGTGACAGCACGGCCAAACAGTCCTGAACACTGTGTTCAGGTAAATGCTACAAACTTGCTTTTGCCAAGGTGCTGCCACTGCCTGAGCTCAGGATGTGCCAGTTCTGCTCACGGCCAAATTGCACTTGTGGGGTTGAGATTCAAAGAGAGGTGAGCCCAAACCACATACGCATCTCCTACCCCCTGCTTTTGTAATTTCAGAGCAGATATAGAGCTCAGTAGCTTTGTACGTGGCAGCCCTCAAGTATTTCTTTTAGTGAAGAGACAGCCAGCTTACATAGGGAAATGTTAGTTTGACAATCCCTTTATAGGTTGCACAGACCAGCCTCTCCAAGAGGGGCTCAGGGAAAATAAGAGTTATGGAAAGGCAGCTGAGAACCACAGATGCTGAAGTGAGGGGATGTGGGGAAGATCCAGTGTAATGGCAAAGTGGTGTCCTCGGAGCATGATGCGTGCAGGACCACTGATGCTCAGATGAGCAGAGCTGCAGGATGGCTTGAAGGTAAATAAGCATAGCAAATAAGCCTGTCCTGCAGGACAAGGGACTGCACATTGCAACTCACTCGGTCTGATTCCCAAGAGGGACTCCCACCTGCACTAAGCAGGGGGTCTAATTGAGGAAGGTATTGATTTCCCTGGCCCGTACTGGTCTCTTCGTGCAAAACCAGCGAACATTACAAGTCCTGCAGAGACAAATGGCACACAGAAAACAGATGCTCTGAAGGCTATAAGCCCAGCGACCTCGAGTTCCCGCAGCTGGGCACAGCACGGGGGTCACAGCCAGGTCTGGGAATCGGCACAGTCCTCGAGCAGGGTCGCTGGCAGTCACACCTCGTGGCTCTGCAGGCGTGCATGGGCTGACCTGGATGCCGAGGAGAGCTTGGGTTGCAAATAACTCTCGGCTCTGGGACCTTCCGAACCCGACACCCACAGGTCTTTGTCTCTGAAGCTGCAAACACACCTCGCTGATGGGCGGCTTTCCGGTTTGTTTGGGAGGAGTAGAGCCGTTCCTAGGGTGCTGGTGCCAGAGGAAGGGATGAGCGTCACCGAGGAGTGCATGGCAGCCATCAGCGTGGACGTGGGCTGCGGGGAACCAGGTGCATTCTGCACCTCCCGGCATGTGACAAAGCACCAAGCTCGGTGCGCAGCCTGTGTTGTC